>NW_009943127.1:72219-109362 GCF_000696875.1 Nestor notabilis | reverse complement strand
CACAGTGAAAAAAGCCTCACTAAATCTTATCTGTGTGCAGCAGTTGCTCCATACAAACGGCTTTATTTTATTATTTTTTCTTTTAGGGGAAAAAAAAAAAAAAAAAGAAAGGATTTCTCCAATGTAGTTTTAAGCAATAGGAATTCTTCTTTGGAGAATAATTCCACTGTCTAAGGAGCTATAGGGAAAAACGTAGAAGATACTACAAAGGTAACTGAGATACGAGCTTACACAGACATCAAGGGCCTCAAGACAATAACACTTAAATGTCTTGTGGAGTCAAGACCCCAATGTCTCTAAACAGCATTAGTCACATTTCCAGTGGCTGCGTCAGACTATAACTTGTTCTCATTGGAGAAAAAGTAAGGTAAAATTTTGACCTTCTTTTTCTCTGAGTATTTTCAGGGATTTTTGCAAACGAATTACAGACCTATCAATCCTAGTCATTCTCATATTTAATTAACTGAAAAAACAACATTTATAGGATGCAAGTGTTCCTGCCCTTGCACTGCTGGAGTGCTACCAACTGCAGCACTTCGACAGCACAACACTACCTTGGCTCTGCTCTTCTTTTCCGCTGTTCCTGTATCCAAAAAACAGTTGTTTTCCATTTAGGCCAGCAGATGCAGGATGGAAACTAACCTTTGGGACTCACTTCCAAACCAACTTAACATTTATTAGCCTTACAGGCACCAGACCCACCCTCACAACAGGGGCTCCAGATCCCACACAATGGGCATTTGGCTCCAAAAGAACCAGAGGACATAGATGGAAAAAGCACTTAGCACTGTGATGCAGAGACATGGCTAATCTAAAACTGTGGTGGGTGGACTGATATCTGAAGATGTCTTTTGGGGAATTAATGGGATTATGAATATGTAACAAAAGGTTTAATGAAGGAAGAACTTGGAGAGTGATAAGGTGTAGGCTGGAAATATTCCAAGGGGTACCCTCAAATGCTTCAGATGAATTCACTAAGCATCCATATGCCTCCTCTTATTATTTTAAATAACATTATTTCCTGTCTCAGATTTGTTTTTCTAGAAGCCCACAGGAAACCTTCAGGACAATGAGGCAAACAGCTGCAGATAGGAAGTTAATGCTGCAATAAGAAATGAATAAATACCCTAAAGCTTTTAACTTTTGGTCCCAAAGCACTTTGCAGAGGTAAATAACAGAGACGTTGAGTGATTTGCACACAGATACATGGTGAATCCACACACAATTTGAAATAGGCAAACAACCCCTCCCATAGGCACATCATTACTCAGAGGAAGAACATGAGCAGGATTAACTTCCAGGAAGAGTAGTTCCCTCTGGGCCCTCCTATTAACATCCCTGAATACTCTGAAGGACAGAGCAAGTGCTAAGTCTTCCTTGGTCAGGTCAGCAGCATGAGGGCAGAGGGTTTGTGAGGCTGCTGTCTGTAAAGGTGGCGGGGCACGAAACCCTGCAGGGCAAAGACCTGGTGGTAAGGGCAGCATTAGAGGAACAGGCAAGTGTCAATGGCTGTGAATGCAAAAAAGGTGTCTAGGTCTAAGAGCCAGAAGCAGCCTTCCACAAAGACTGGGACAAAACCCTCACATACAATAGTTTGATTAAATAAGGAATTAATGATATGTTAATACATGTATTATAAGTGAATACTATACTCAGTGGTAAAATTCAAAAACCCCAAAGTCTTTTGCAGTCTTCTATACAAAAAGATAATCTCCCTGAGTTTGGGACGTGGTTTTGTGTTGCCTATAAGCAGATTTCCCTCTAGAAGCAAGTATCTGACCCAGTGTTCTTATTCTGTACACAAAAAGATTATTTCCTTTCTTTAGGTCAGGACTGACCAGATTTCTCCACTCCAACAAAACTAACCATTTTGAAGTTATGTACCAGAACATTTTGATTCTCTGCCTCTCTGTGTTTCTTCTGAAGCTTTCAAAACAGCTTTTTCCCTATCAAAATATACTAATTACTGAAGATAAAAGTGGAAACTCTGCCTGCTTCCAAGAAATGTCTGCAGCAGCTTTGCTGTCAGGTGTTCTCTTGATCTGGGTGTGCTGGGGACCACATCCCCAGGAGCTGATTTTGAAGACACAAACTGCAAGAAGAGAGCCATGATGGGCACAGGGCTCCTCTTGCCCAGGACAGCTGCCCATCAGGTCGCGGGGTGTGATAAGCAGAGAAGAGACAGCCCGAGTGACTTCAAAAATGTCTGCAACTTCAATGTCATATAGGAAAAAAAGTGTGGGTTCCTTCATATACTTTTATGTAAGTAAACAGACTGTATTTCCCGAGAGAATTCTAGTTCTTTGGAGAAAAAGAGTTGTCTGCTCCTTTCTGCACCAGCTGCAGCCTTTCAGACCATACAGACAAACATGTTTTGCTTATAGCATCCTTTCAAAGAGTGGACAGACTTCGAATTACTAAAGAAAATGGGCTGTAGTATCAATTCTAACCCACATCTCAAAACTATTAACAGAAGCATTTAAGAAGAGATACACAGACACATTTTTAAATTTTCTTGAAATTAGTTGGATTAGGGCAAAGTACTGAAGAAACACAGCTAAAAATTGGCAACATGTTGCTGAGAAATAATTGTTTTGAATCAGGTTGTTTTATGTTTATAATGATTTTGCTCTAATGATAAATGGAAAATAAAATGATTTCTGACAACAGTGGAGTGAAAGCGATCCTTATTTATGATATGTGGCTACCCTTACTAACATAACCCCAAGGTATTCTACCCCAGAGAGTCAAAATATTGCAGGCTAAGTATAACAGCAGCATTTAGGATTGCTTGTCATCTCCTTACTTAAGTTAACAGGAATACTGGCCACAGCTGTTCAGAAAAATAGCTTTTTTTCCTTATCTTTTGGACTCTCTCAAAATAATACAGAGAATTAGGAAGCTACAGCATGTCAAGAAGCAAAAAGAAATTAAGGAAGGAAGATGTGCAGAGAAGGAAAACAGCAGTAAGGAAAGGAAGATCTGTGGCTCAGAGAAAACAAGAAAAACATTACCCCTGCACATTCCTCTCCCTGAGTTGTGCTTACACGGAGGAAGTGGGCACTTCAATTTTGTATTTGGCCTCCCAAACTAGATTCTTCAACGCTGGTATTCAAAGAAGTGCTATACTTAGAAACAGTAGCTTTTCTTATTTATAATACATGGTAAGACAAATGAGCACAACTTCCCAAATGAGAGGCTATATGATGGACTTAGTTGTATAGTCCAAAGTCCCAGCTTAAACAATGTTCAAACAAGTTGATGTGACTTTTGTCATAAGAGCAATGCAGTTTTCTAAATTCTGGTGTTACAAACACCAAAATAAATGGCTTTCATGGGATGTAGACACAGAGAGGAAGATAAAGTGACAGAGCATGATGGAAGTGATTTTCCTGCCTCTATATGTGGTGCCAGAAGATCAGAAACAGTCACTGTGAAGGTTTCCCCACTGCTGTCTTGACTGCAGCTTTTTGTAAGAGCTGTTTTAAAGGCAAAAGGGCAGACGTCAATCTTTGATCTTTCTGTTGAGAGGGTGATCTGTTAAAGACTTAGCTAGCTGGGTACCTACTCCCTCAACAGGCTGCCAAACCCATTGCTTAAGGTAACAGTCTCCTATTTGACAGATCAATGCTGACCCTACGTCAAAAGCTCAGTCTCGTTTCATCAAATCTGCAAGTCATCCAAAAATACTTTATTCATGGGGAAAGGTAATGGTGGGAGGCAAGGACAGGAGTCAAAGCAGTGGCTATGTAAAGAAACTGAAACAAAGAAGTCTAAGATTTCTGTCTGAAGAGTACATTCATCCACCTCAGTACAGTTTGATAAACACTCTTAATCAGACAAAAATCTTATTCTGAGACAGATTCTAATTTTGCCATTTTCATTGATTTGTGGGGAGGCAGAAAACTGAAGGGACAGCTGAAGGGAAAGTCCTTGGAGCCACCTATCCTTGCTAAAGGCTGGGTGGCACTGCAGGTGCCCCTGCAGGACATTAGGTTTTCTGAGAGCTTGAAGACATGGGAAAAAGGATTGGCAACTTCACCTGCTCCTTTAACTGAGCCTCTCTCAGCATGCCTTTCTTCTGAGATTGCACACATAAGCCTGTTCATTTTGCATTAACTGGGGTCTCAGGCCAGGCTCAAGAGTCCTTATTCCATCTTGCTTCTATTTGGGAACACAGAGGAGGTCATCAGCAAACTCCCTGCACCCTCCTCTCGCTATGCATCTAACAAAAGGAGACAGAAAGTGTAGGCAAACAATAATGCCGGCTGAATTGCCCAATATGTCTATTTAATTAGCACTTAGAAGAGTTCCAAATGTTGTTTTCTCCTTGCTTGAAAGAGAGAGGAGAAGAACATGCCATTGGCATTGCAGAGGGCAAGAGGGTTTTATAGATCATTTCACATTAAGAGTCATGGAGAAACTATTACAATGCATACCCAAATTGAAAAGACAAAAACAAGCTCCCCGTGGTCCTAATTTTTCTCTATTGTACATCACTGGGATGGGGGGGTTGATTTAGCATTTAATCCCTCTGGACAAATGAAAAGAGTGCAGGACAATGATTTTCTATGCATCTGCAATTCACCCACCACTGCAGGATTGGTGTGTGTGTCTGAAAATATTTCTCCATAAAAAGCGGACAAAATAAAATCTTTTGCCATAATCATTTTCAGAGGTACAGTAATTTGGAAAATGTGCGCAAATTGCTTTAATAATTATTGATGCTACTGAGCTTCCTGCCTTATGACAATGTAATTTTCTTGTCCCCAAAAGCATCAGTTCTGCAGGGTTCCTTTTACTTTCGTTGCTGTTATCTTCTATAACAGTCAGCCATAAAAGCAAATGTGTTCCCTCAAAATAACTTTCACCTTTGTCTTTTAAAACCAGTGCTCTCATTCTTTACATATATTTTCCACATTAATGGGAAAACATTCCATAAAAATATAAAAAAGACCATGCCCTGCCCTGTGTTTTACATACATAGGAAATGAAAGAGTCAAAGATGTGCACTAAAGATTTTCAAAGCATCTGACTTCTTTATGAAAATGCTTAGCTTTTTCCATAAAAAAGAAAAATGCCAGTGATTCTGAGGATTAAGAAACAGAATGTAACGATCTTCTGTGTACAGCTTCTGGCTTCTCAGACTCGACCATTGCAGTTTTTGGGTTTTTTTGCAAGGCTCTCTCTTCAGGCTAATTTAATTAAATGAAGTGGTACTTGAACACACTGTCACTATTACTATTCTCATCCTCTCCAACCAGAAGGCAACAACTCCCACGGAGTCCCTATGCATGTTCTTTACAGCAATATCCCACAGTGTAAAGTGCATGTAACCGTAACTCTTATTTTGTACCTTCTCTCTGTTACAAAGAAAAAATATATAAATAGGAAAAATATATGAATATTTATTTTCCTCCCTTAAAAATTAACCTTCTTAATATACTTAACATTTCTATCTAGCAGCTCTCTTCAACAAGAGCTCACTGCACTCTCATTCCATCTCTGGTGCCACTGCTATTGTGCTATTGTCTCTGATTTTATCAATGACAGAAACAAATTTGCCTCATAAGAGTTAATCATCTCTACATAGATTTCATCCCTGGGCACAGGCTCAAAGTCCATGAACACATAATCTTTTGCAGATCAAAACCTATTTCTCTCTTTCATGCATCATTTACAATCAATCCCAAGATGATGTACTGCTAGCATCACACCTGTATTTTAGTCCTCTTCCTGACTACCTGTCCTTTAGAAAAGAAAGCATAGGTGACCTTTACATTTTTCCTCTTAAATATTTTATTGTCTGTTTGTCTTGTTTTCCTTTACTTTGCTTTTCTACCTAAAGCACTGAAAGAGAAAGCCTGGTTCAAGAACAGCAGCAGCAGACCACCTCAGCATGGTACATTTCTTTGTATTTAGGCAGAACAGACCTTAAGAACAGTGAAATACCAGGAAAGAAGAAAGCACCCAGCTTTCAGTTGCTGGGATTACATGACTGACCCACCAGAAACACTGTGTCACTGAGAACCCTTTGAGTCCTGGCTTACCAGTATAAAGGCTAGACCTAACCTGGTTTGCAGGAGGATTTCACGAGCCTCTCTGGATAAAAGCCTGAAGCCAGCAGCAAGTGTAGACTTGGGCTGCCATCCTTACACCATCCACTGAGCAACACAACCACTACTGGTGTGCCCTCAGTTACAACTACTGTGCTAGCCAGCCAAAAATAGCAAAAGAAACAAAAATAGCCTCAAAAATGGTAGAGTCAAAGGTCTTTGCCAGCCTGGCTGGTGCAGGTTGTCAAGCTAATACCTCCTTCTTTGGGCACCAGAAAGAACCCTCACAGTCACTGTCTCCTGCAACTTTTTCTCCAGATCTATCTGTAATGGATATATTTTCCTGAGCTTCCATTGCTTTGAAGAAGATATTATTTTACCACTACCTTAAATAAATTATTTACCCATTTCCATACTAACTATGTGTTAAGAGCCCCAGATTCTCCATCTGTTTACCAGAAGGTGCACAGCCACTGCAATCTTGCTTTAACCAACCTTTCGGCAACAACCAGGTTGACTAACAATTTAGGTTCTGATACAATTTCATTTTAACAAGCTATTAATGTGATGGGTTTTGAAGTTCTTGTGCTAAAAATCTGATATGCACAGCTTTTGACACCCTCCCCAACCCAGATGCCAGTAGATTATGTTAATCTTTAACTGGATATGGGTTTTGTTTGCATATAATTGCTGCTGTTTGTTATGCAAAATATTTGTCCTCTAATATATTCAGATGCAACTGTTCAAGGCTGGCCTTTGACATTCATAGAATACAATTTGCTTTATGGCATCATGAAATTTTTCTACAATTAAGTATTTTGAGAGAAAAGAATTAATTTTTCACCTGCAGTGAAAAATTTCACCTGTAGTAAAACATTTTCATGTTTCTGAATGCTGATGTTAACAAAAATTTAAAAATTAACACAGTGATAGCTGCCCTCCTGCCTGACCTTCTTCATTCCAGTGGACTCCCATAGATGAAAAAAAAATGAAGATGTTTAAGTAAAAAGAATTCCTTTTTTACTTTTTCTGTTGCAGTCAACTTGTTGGAAAAGCTAATTCTTACAAACAAATAAACAGGCTCAAAGTTTAATGCAGCTTTTTTTCTACAGCTTTCCTTCTACACCCACCTTCTCTTTTTCAAGCTGAGTGTACCACAGTACCATTAAAAGCTAATACTTTTGATCTCTGTGCAAATAAATGAGCTGAAACAAATAAAACCCAGTTCACAAGAGACTTCCAAGACATCTGGTGAAGTTATTTTTCTAAGTAATTAGACCAAGTGGTGGCGTAATTCCCGTATGAAAGGTACCTTCTTGCCTGGTATCCAGTTATTTCTTAGAGCCATCAAAACAGCAGTTAAGTCCTGCTTCTCTCCTTGCATATGACATGAACTCTATTGATTACCAGCCTTCCCAAATGGGAACAATCATATCTTTGATTTATGCTGGTTTACTACTCTAGTTTTTAAACCTCATTTTGGTATTGACTGAGGAAGGATGAAGTGCTTGGCTTTTTTTTTTAATTTTTTATTTTCCTTGCTAACCTACCGTATTTTTCCTTCATACAGGCTGTATGGAACAGGCAGAGAAGTGTAATGGAATAACACCCAGGTGGTTGCTCTGGATCAACACACTGCTCTAAACTGTGCCCAGGTGTGCTTTCTGTTTCTTTCTTGCTGAAAGCTGATTAAATTTCGCCTTTTGTTCTTGAATTTCCCCAAGAAAACATCATTCTAGGAACAACCCAACTGCTCTTTGGCAGGCTGGGGAGAAAGCAGTTCTTGGTCTGTGACTACAGTACAGTCCAACCACTGGAATTTGTAACACTGAGGAAGTGAACAGGGAGTAGACCTGGCTGAGAAAGCAATTGCATTTTGTTTGTGCATGATCTCCTGGCTTATTGTTTCAAACTTGGGCAGGGTGCTCTACAATTACGTTTTACTAACTGACCTAGATGCAGAAACCACCTCTGTGCTATGACAGCAAATGTTCAGCAATGCCAGATACAGAATTCACAGCTGAATCAAAAGTGAAGTAGCTGCCATATGAAGTATCTGCTAGACTATAACAGTGGGCTTGATATTAATGCCCTCCATTTCAGCCCTCCATGATGTAACACAAACTCACCAGAGGTTTCATCTACTCTCTCGTCCACCACATGGTCCTTCTGATGAACCCATTCACTGTTGCACTTAAAATAGATCTGTGTGGCTGGGCTTGCTTTGCAGTATAAATTCACAGGCTTGTTCTTCACAATGTAAGCCTCTTCGGGTTCAATGAGGAAGTGGGGCAATGGTTCTGGAGGATCAGATGGAAAAGTTTCTGGAAGTTCATGAAAGAAATCATCATCTGTAGAGAAAAGACAAAAAAGGACAAATGAAACAACTGAAAATTCAGCTGGCAAACGCTTAAAAGCACTTTCTGAAAGTTTCAAAAGGAGCATAGGATTTTTAGAAAACGTTATCTTAGGAGCATTTCTACACCAAGTCTTAAATGCACTGGTGTTTTCAGACTAGAAGAAACTATTCTTCACATCCTGAGCTCTCCTTCCTCTGTGTGATGTGACAGGGATGTGCACATTCACATGTCTGGGAATGGTCCTTTGTTATCATCAGCAGCAATACCAGCGATAAAACATTATGTTAGCGCTTGGGAGAGTTGCCTGCAAAACCGTAAAAAGAAATAATAGAAACTTTTGGAGGCTTCAAGGTCACACTTTCCACACACACTTATCGCAGTGTTTAATCAAGTGCATGCACATAGCTAGCACAGGCTGAGGCTGGTATAAATAGGAAATAATGCCTTTCGTTTCAGATCAGCAATTTGGAATCTGCTCTAAGGGCAAACAACTAAATGCAAGTTCGGTTTGCACCTCTTTGTTCATACCCTCTCTTGCTAAGACTGCTAATGAAGCTACCAAGCTATGCTTTATTTAATTCGTTTGTGTCACACTGGTCTGTGCAGTCCTTACTACGGAGAGGAATTGGAGGTGGGACATGGGGCAGAGCAGCTGTGAGATGGCGACATTTTGAGCCAACACAGATGCATGCTATTCATGTAAGGAACCTCTGCACCTCTCTAGTGCTGCTGGTAATCAATAAATTCAAGGTAAGAAGTCTGGAGAAGGGGGAAAAGAATCCAATGAACTGGAGGCAACCCTGAAAACACCTAACACATATACTTCCCTTCCTCTCTCCTCCCTCTTCACAAATTCCCCTTTACAACTCCTCCGCCCCTTTCTGCAAAGGAAGTCTTCCACATCGGAAAGCACCCATTCAACAGAGAAATAACCCTCTTCCATTCACATCCCCACCTGCCATCAGTGCACAAGAGCATTCAAGAGGCTCCCAGTGGCAAAGCGGGAGGCACCAACTACTGACAGATCCACCAGCAGCAAGCTGACGGTCCTGAAGACTTTATTCAATCTCCCTCTTTCTGCCTCTGAAGCAGTTATCATTATACAGTGATGGACACTGCTGATGATCAATAAAATACCACAGAACATCAAACTAAAATGGCTGGCTACCTTCTCCCTGCCAGTCTTCATGAAGATGAAATGTCAGATAGCTACATCCCCATACCCGAGACATGCCCATGTAGGCTGTGTCCAGAATTACAAAGAGCATGAAATGCTCTCCGTCCAGCTGCTGCTTTTCCAGGAAGACATGAAAGAACAGGAACAGATGAAGAAGATGGGGGAAGAAGGTAATGTGGTACTCATCCATGTAGCTATAAGGGAGGTAGACTGTTCATCTTCAGTGATGGAAATACCTTACACAGCAAAAGATTTTTGTGAAACTACTTCTGAAGAGAACATACATTCACCAACTTATTTATTTTTTTTTCCCCCTTCATATTGGTTTAAAAATACTCCTGCCCTTTTGGGTGTTTCATTTTACAAAGAGTAACAGGTCTGACTCATTGCCATATCAGTCTCTGAGAATTAGAAGAAGTGAACTGGTTCAGTGATAGAATTTTTATCACGTTCCCATCTTTTCTTTTTTTCTGCAACTTCCTTTTTACTCTGACCACACCAGCCTTCTTTTCTGCAATCCCATTTCCTCTCCCCATTAGGTATTTATTCCTTGCTCCACTTTGCTCAACTTTTTTTTTCAAAAGAGAAAGACAAGTTACAGAAAGTTAATGGCAATTCACATCTTGTTTCACAACAACAAAATATGTTTGAGCCGAAGAAAGAGGCTTTTCAACATTCCTCATACCCTTCTATCCATACCTCTCTCTCTTGACCACTCTCTCTGTCTCCCTCTTGCACATGCTGCTCCATAGACATTCCCTACATAGAAACATTAGAGATGAATCATTTCCTCTGAATTGCCACAGGATGTATCTTTTTCTTCTGGTCATTTAATTGCAAATCAGTGAGCAGACAGATGGAAACTAACAAAGCACACATATGTTTCATAATTAAACAAGTACTGCTTCACTAATTTCTGGTGACTGGAAGAACAAATGTATTTATTTTCACCACTAGATTTCTGCACATTATCAATGACAATACTTACACTGCCTGACCAATTAACTGCATCTTATCAAAAACGTAACTAGAAGGTCTAAAAGGAGGGATTAGCAAACTGCCGAGAAGAAAAAAGGTGGAGTTTAAAATAATTTCTTTAATCAGCCTGGGGAATATGTGTGGGCTTTGGCTTTTCCTCCTGAAGGTAACTGCTTTTATTTTAAAGTGGATTCACAGTACTGCCCAGTACAACCTAATCTCACATTTTGATTGTGGTGATTGCTGTTTCTCTCCACCAGCCTGGCATCCTGCAGTCAGGTACAAATCAGTTTTCTTACAGGCTTCTTTTTATAATTCCATCTTACTCTTTTTAAGCAATAATAAAGCCCAGCTTTATTCTTCTACATTCTTTCTCATTGCTATTGAGAGGCATCTGAACTGCTCTTAAATGTTAGGGACATAGATGGAAACCATTCACAAAGTGCCACACAAACAGAGTGCGCAGAGGCTGCCTTGACCCTGGAAACTGGCTTTTAAAATCTGCACTTTCAGAATAAATATAAAACAGTAGCTAAGAAAGATCTTTTTTCCTTTTTAAACTGGAGTATGTTCATTGAATCCTTGCATTCGTACTGTTGCTATTAGTAGCAACACTGGAGTTATTTTTTTTATAGAGCAGATTCTCAAGAGGAGCATCCAGAATATGATCACAACTGGGTTTGGCAGAAAAACCCCAATCACACTGCAAAGCTAGAATTACCTCCATTAGCATTCAGGGCCTCTTGCTGCTGCTATTCACTGCTGAAAGGTAACAGGCAGATTAATCAGACTGTGTGAATCACAGTGGGAAGTCACTTGGTGTTCCTTGCATTCCCCAAAGAGATGTGATCGACTGCCCATGCATGCCAGCCACCACTGGCAGAAGTTACATGGTGGTGATCTACAGGTAGGCAGGGTGTGCAGCCATGGCTCCCCTGTGCCAGGCTGTAGTACTCGCCTCTGGGGATAAGGATGGGTTGAGGAGGAAGAACCTTAAATCCCCTCATGACAGCTTGCCCATGACAACAGGCATGGCTGTAGCATTGTTTAGGATGCTGATTTGGGGCAGGGTTTTGAACTAACAGATAAATAATCATAGAATCAACCAGGTTGTAAAAGACCTTTAAAAGCATCAAGTCCAACTAATACCCCAGGACTACCAAGACCACCACTAAGCATATCACTGAGGGCCTCATCTACACATCTTGGATCTTGCATTTCATTTCTTTAATTAGACTGATGGGCTGTTATGCTTCCATTGTAATGCTTGCACCAACATGCAAGCATAATTATAATGTCAATGTAATTATAAACCACAATATTCTTAAAAATCCAACAGAGATATTCACCTCTGAAAATAACAACATAGGACATTTGACCATGTTGAGATTTTTTGCAACTCTCTCTGAAACAAACTTCTGGTAACACCGAAGTAATCTCATGAATGTGTGTTTTTACGAGCCCACTGTTTCTAACAACCTAATAAATACTTCCATCAAAGTTTCTCCTGACCAGCTCTAGTTAAAGACAGGTCATTCCTCTGCCTATACAAAGACCAGACACTGACTTTGGCTTTTCAGGGATGACTTTGTTATAATCGTGTGGCCTGCTGGGCCTGTTTCTTTAATTTGAGTGGGGGTTGCCTCCATTGTGTGCTCCATCACTACAGTGAGACTTTGATCTGGATCTTCCTAACGCTTATCACTGGTTATTAAAAATGTTCATCTCCCAATGGTGCAACAAAGCAGCAAACTTTATAACTCTCTTATTTAACGCTCCTAAGTAGATAGACATTTTTTCCTTCTGTCTGGAGGAAAAAAGCTATTTAAACCATCTGGGAGTGATCTGGGAGTGTAGATACAAACAAACACTAAAAATTCCCATGCTTGATTTCCAATCATTATGCCAATGTCATGTGCAGCAAGTTCCCCTTACAACCTTGATCAAACACAAATGCAAGGCACACATCATTCTCCCCTGCTGTAACAAATCCCCTTCTGTGCTCAGTAACTTTGAGCTGCAAGTTTACTTCTGCAGTATGTCACATTCATCTTTATTTTCACATAATAAAGTGAACATCCCATCTGTTGTTATTGACTGATTTATATTATCAAGACAGAAGACCTGATTAATGGTACCAGTAAACTGGTTTCACTCCTGCAATTCATTCATATTACAAAAATAAATTTTAAAAAGGCATTTTAATCTATAAAATTAATTTGGAATTTTTATTTTAGTTGCTGGCCCAAATACAGATATGCTCTTTTATTTGCCTTCTGTAATATCTGACAACTATATATATTTTTTTAAACACAAGTCAAATGCAAAATCTATAGGAACAGGTAAAGTGCCACTGAAATCAGCATTGATAAAAACTGGCATGGACTGTCACACATAGGAATTGTAGTTTAATATTAGATCAGTTTTATTTTAAGGTAAAACAAATCTTTGCTAAAGCCAGACAAAGATTTGATGTTAGGAAAGGTCTTTGTTCTTTTCATGCATTTGTTTATAGAACTGTACATATTATAGCTCTTCATGCATAACAAGTGAAAAAGGAGATTTTATGGTACAGTTCCCTTTTTATGGACTAGTATCCCTGCTCTAATCTGTGGCAAGAAAATATTGTGCTCCATACACCAATCTATTCATCTCTAGATCACTAGTTTTATTACTATATATCAAGCTTTAATTCTCACCAACCCAGCATATAACTCACTATATCTCTGAACTGCGAGACTTGAACTATTATTGCTTAGATCATAATATATTGGACCATTATCTCTTTGTGAGAGAGCTGAAGCAAATTCTTCTCAAATGGAAGTTACTTCAGAATGATTCAAGAGCAATTTAAAATGAATGGCTGCAAAGCTAATTCCATTTGCATCTGGATGCCCATCACTCGGCAAGATCATTTCCCATGCACTGCAAGAAAGGCAGCTGGAGTTGACTGTATGGATGGGATTTTTGTTCAGTTTTTTTTCATGTTATGATTAAAAAGCTTTCTAGAGCAACAAGTACTGTTTACTGTGAAATTAACAGCAGGTGCTAGCTCAGTAGAACATCTTATCAGGATGGAGGCACGGGTTTGGATTACAGTGCACATGTTTTCAGGAAAGGAAAATTGCTCAGCTGGAAGTCCTTTGCACTCAGGGGTTTCTGTCCTCCTAGAAAGGGCATGTAGTATCACAGTGCCACCAAATAGGAAGCAAGGAAGCAAAAAATCCTGTATGCCATATAGCCCGCCTCCACCTTAGAGCCCCGTAGCACCAATGGAGTTACGAATGCAAAATTAGGCCAAGCTTAATGAGAAATGGAAGAAAACAAGATTTTTTTCTAAGAATTACTACTGGGTAGTTTCTGTATCAGAGGGACCTCTTGATCCTGCCTCATCCCTGGAGATCGCACAGGGACATGGGCACAGCAAAATGCAGCCCATGCCATGATAGAGAAAGCACTTTCTGTTTTTCTTACCCAGGGCCCTGCCCTGGGTGAAGAGGAGGAAGAGGGTGGCTTTCTCAGCACTTATTTATTCTCCGTCAGCTCTACCTCCAGCTGATTGCAAGGTAGCATGCAATAAGGCAATCATACGTTATTCTTCAGCATCTCAAAAGTAGAAAATTTCACCAAATAGCCCAGGAAGATTGCAATTTTATAACAGCATAGTATTTGGCCAGCTTGGGAGGCTGGCATGCACTTGCTTGTAGCTGAATTCACTGCAGGCCTTTACATGCCTGAAGAGGAGGCTTGGTTTTGTGGCAGCCCACAAACTAGATGCTTGCTGAACCTTGCTAAACTCTCATGGGAGAAAGGTCAGGGGAAATTCAGACTCAAACTTACTGAGTACCCACAAAAACTAAATGCTCTTTTTGGCAGGGAAAGCAGAGTGCAGGCATGGTCTGGGAAAAGTCATACAGAAATCGACAGGACATGCAATGTTAATCTTTTCAGGCTGACTTCAGTACAGAAACAAAATAAATGAAGAACATATAGAGGAATGAACTTCCCCTGCACCTGCATAGCTCATTGAAGACCCTCCTAGCACATCTCAGCTTAACAACACATCCCCAGAAGGTTAAACCCAAGGTTTGCATGCACTTAGAGAAAAAGGAACATATCCACTGAGTGGCTCTGTATAGATCAGAAGGCTGCTGGCAAAAGCCTCCCCTCCCCAGCAAACACACCCTTAGCAAACAAAACCCAAACACACCATTTCCTGTCCTCCTGCACCCCTACCAAAACTGCAATGTCCACAGAGGCATGGGAATCAATACATGATCCACCGCCAGCCACAGGCACCGACCTGGAGCCTTCCCAAAAACCCAATCGATGTGACTCTAAGATAAGAAATTGTCTGGATTTTTTTTATTTTTGTCTCAACTAACAAGTCCAGGAAGGAGGTTTCCACTATTCAATGACAGGCTTACATGGAACATCCTGAGAAGGTAGGCTACCAAATGTCTAACACGTAATTGTGTTCGTTATGCCCATTCTACCCCAACCAGCTTTTCTGGGAAAGGCTGAAGGGGAGAAGAAACTGCCCTGCTTTCACTTGCAACAAGCAGGGATGTTTCATTGGCAGCACAGCGCTGAGTGGGGGCCTCTCCCCTTGTGCATTTTTCTCTGTGCTCCTATCTCATGTGAATGATGCACAGTCAGATACAGAGGAAGATGAAAGAGTAAACAGTTACCACTTGGCCACGGCCAATGTGGCCACTGTGCAACCATGTTACCTACAGCAGTTAGCTTGTGCTCCATATCCCCTGCTTTGATAGCACCATTTCCCTTTTCTCAGGTCAATGCTTGAAACGTATTTTGCCTGGCTTACCCTGGTAAACTGCACTGTTGGTAATCAGCAATTAATTCCACTGGAGTCAGATCTAATTTGCATCAGATTAAGGAAAAGAAGAATCGGGTCTAGATGAGGAAAACACTGACTGTACCAGCTTTATAAAGCAGCTTGCAAGTTATATATTACTCTCCGAGAAAAAAACATCTTCCCCCAATTTGTTTACTTCATAATTATAATTCAAGTTTCTGCTTCTCTTGAGGCTAATGGCAATTTTATGATCAATCAGATCAGAGGAAAACTGAAGACAAAACATGCGTCCTCAAAACAACTTCCGCAGACCTCCATATGGGAGAGAGATTTCTTTATACACCCCATTGCTAATCAAAGACAAAAATTGCAGGTATATACACAGACATGACATTTAAGGTTCTGCATCCAGACCTTTACCACTGCCCTGAGACAAACTGTCAGACTAGCAGCTGCTGCCTAAACATGTAAGAGATGGTACAGGTTCTTGTTGCCACTGAACTTGGGGTAGAAAAGGGCCAGAACATGGTAAGATTTCACGAAAGGCAATAAAAATATTCTCTGTTGTATATAAAAAGCACCAAGCTGTTCTTTTGGCAATGAGGTCTATGCTAATTGTTGTCAGTATAAGAAATCTAATGCAGTAATCTGAAAGCACTATTTATTATGAGGCTGCCTAACCATATAAATGCATAAAACAGGATAGAGCAAATCATCGGGGATTAGGCTGATTTATGAGCATTAACAGTGTGAAATGTCAAGTGAGGAGGCAAAGGCCTTGTTTCTTTGCTGCCCTGTCTTGTGTGCCAGCATCCACCATCCCTCTTTACAACACTTTCATTAATTCTGAGCTACTACAAGGTTGGCTCAGTTACTGTGCCATGCGTATCACAAGTACAGCACCTGAAAATAGAACAAAAGAGCTTGTACAAACAGCAAATCACATCAGTGACATTTCTTGGTAATTATTATCCTGTGGAAGATTGCTCTCCTTTGTCCTGTTCTTTTCTCTTTCCACTTCCAGCGTGGAAGCATTGGAACAGGCTGTCCAGAGTAGTGGTTGAGTTGCCATCCCTGGAGGTACTTAAAAGATGTGTAGATGTGACACTTAGGGAAAGGGATTAGTGGTAGACTTGGCAGTGTTGGGTTAATGGTTGGACTCAGCGATCTTAAAAGGTCTTCCAACCTAAACAATTATGTGATTCTATGATTTGTTTAAAACTAGTAAAATATTCATGCTTTAAAACAAAAAAAAAAAAGCAAAAGTGGGTTGCAGACACTGAAACTTAATCTCCCTTACTCTGTCATGTAACAAAACCACAGAGAATAACATGCAAGTGTTACTTTGCCAAGCACACACACTGTATTCTTTAAGTGTGAGCTCTAGGAATTTAATCTGATTAGAAAATTAACACAACTCCTGTCAGACATGGTTGCTGGTAGTGTTCTAACAGTCTGGCTGCATGTTATTGCTAGTTCTGTTTTCTCTGATACTAGTGCAACATACAAACAGTGGAGAAACTTCAGTGTCAGACCAAGAGCTTTTGTGTCCTGCCTGTAAAACTGAAATGTGTTTTTCCTTTTGGATTCTAGCTTGTGACGGGTTTGCATGATGGCATGGGATCCCTTCCTAACCACCTGCAAAGCAAAGTCTAATTCGAAACATTTCTGCCCCAGCTGCCGTTAGTAGTCATAATGGTTGACACAGGGTCAAAAAATTATTAAACCTCTGAGGAGCATCACTTCCTCTCCAGTGTTAGGCTTCACTTTCCTTTGACACATTAGTCCTAAAGCAGCTCCGGGCTCTTGACCCCTCCTTTAACCCTGATAACTAATTAAAGATGGACAAGGCTTAGGCTAAAATACTTTTTGTTAAACCTATTCATTCTCAAGTCCCCTTTGGGCACTCTTTGTCACACAGGACAGAGCCTGAAGTATTTACATGAACATGAAAGTTGGTGCCTGTTACGATAACATGAAAAGTCTTTTTACAAGACCTTACTTAACCTTTGTGGTTAGATGATAGGATGCATTTTACAGCACAGAAAATATATTCTCAGCACCTACTAGGAACAAGTTTCCTGGGTATAGTCCAAAGCATACTGTTCAGGAAAAATCCAAGGATAATTAAATCTGTATGTATTTTTAGAATGAGAAGTTCAGACTCAGGTCCTTCATCTGACTGCTATGTCAACAGTCCAAATGCAGCGTCCCAAATGCAATGAACAGATGAAGAATTGAGCCTACTTTTTCTCATGCAAGGATTTCTTAAAGCTTTATCATATACTAGAAACAATGACAGAGCTCAGACTACAGAGTTGTCAGCTGTAGGCAGATGGATTTTAGGGCAAGCAGTAAATCATATTACACAGCACAAGCTGGCTTAATATAGATAAATCTGTGTGCAACCTATTGTTGATGGCTAGGGCAAAATGAAAGGAGTCCCATACTGCTAGCTTGAGAGAGGATCTGTAACTGAACGTGGTGCTTTTCAAATGTCTTCTTAGCTTTTTATGTTGTTTCATATTACTAATTGAGCTTGTTTCTTGCGTCATTATGTTAGGGTTAAAATGCCAATCCTTTGGTTCTAGCAAGAATTGCTATTTTTCTTCTTACTTTTCCCATTATTAAAACTGCTGCAGAACTCTGCTCACAGATTTCTAATGCTTTCAATGCAAGCATCTTTCTCAGCAAAGAGTGATGATCCAACATCTCGCAATTAATACAACTGAGACATAGTGGGATGTCATGGATCCTGATTTCATGAGCTATCTGAAGTGTACGGTTAATCTAGCTACTGCAATCGCTCCATCCCTGAAAAACACAGGATGCTTGCCTATACCTAATGTAACAGCTCAGTCGTATGGCCACCTGGTTAAGATACTGAGCTGAGACCCAGGGGATACACGTTCTTGTGTGACCTTGGGGAAACCTACTCTCTCAGGTTGAGTCCCCTCTGCAAAATGGATGTAGCAGACTAATAGGCAACACTCACATTTGAACTGAGTAAACAACTCAGTACTCAGACTGTTCCTTCAAGATTTTTCCAAAATACCTGTCAGCATCATTTACTAAACAGCCAACAGCTGTTACACAAAGGACCACAAACAGATCTATGTTTATGAAATACTTAGGGAACAAAGTCTGGTTATCTTGGCACTGATGTAAGTTTTGTTACTAGTCTTCCTCTGTACTGATGGAGTGGTTGAGGAGCAGGATTTGTAGCAGGAGTCTGATGCTGGGTGTTCTGAAGGGCTCTCTCCACAGACTAGGAGCATCCTGGTGAGACTGTCCAGAGACAAACATTAGTCCTCATTAATATCTACCTACTCACTACTTTTTCCATGGACCTTAATGAAATTATTATTTGCCTGGTGCTAGTTACCTAATTTCATCCACAGCCAATTTTTTCAAGAACCATAAATTATTTTGTATGAGGTTGATTTATCCCAGCAGAAATCCAAATTGAATTAGAAATCCATTAGCTAAATTCTAAGCAGGAGCTTCTGGGGAGATAGGGAAAGGGAGGAGGGTAACTTGCTGAATCTGAGCACCAGATGTGGAAAAGGGGGAAAAGATCCTTAAAAAAAGTAGAAAAGGAATAAAAAAGATAAATATCTTCTTATTGAATTAAACGCCCAGGTATTTAGGGAGCCAGATGGAAGAACACAGATTATTGCCTAGGACCAGAAATATGACTCGGATATTTATTTATTTATTTAGACTAGCAATTGGTTTTGTAAATACATGAGACTTTGTAAGCAGATGAAAAGCACCGGTCTGCTTCAATATCACAGTTGCATTTGTGAAAATAACAACAGACTGTGTGTACCATATATATTAATAAAGCTAATAATAAGGTGTTCAACCAAATCTTAGCACAAAATAATGAAATGTATTCCTCCTTCTGAAGGAAAATGAAAGCAAGAAAGGCTTATTTACTTCGGAAACATTCAGGATGATTTAATCAGCTCTCATCCTCCATGCAGAGCCCGCTTATTTGAGAAGACACATAGACAATGTTCCTCCTTGAGCACACATTTATTTACATCAGAGCATATCCTCTCCCCTTGCCACTCTATCCCACCATTAGTAGACTCAGCAAATGAAGGATGATGGAAGGAGAATGCAGCGGATTCATTGACATTAACACCCACCTTACTGTTTTCAAAAGCTGGAACCTATGATGGACGGATCCCAAGGCCCACATAAGGAAACTGCAGAACTCCCTCTCATGTGAGTTACAGAAACACACTACACCCACACAGTTATTTCAGGAGTCCATGAACAGCCTGAAGTATTTGGTTACAGATTGGGAATTTCCTCCTGCAGTGACTAATTTCATTCACACAGATTTCCAAAGTCTTGATGATTTCTTATTCCCAAACTTTACAACAATTAAAAAAAATAAACGAATAAATCTTAAAACTCAAACAGCATCCTGAGACAGCAGGCTCCTGACCTTGCTTTACCTGCAACTCAATCTTCGGCCCAAGTGTTTGTGAACCCTTTCCGTCATGAGAAGCACCCAAGATAGCTCAGATAGAAGCTGTTGAGACCTGATACCAAATGTGCAGTGCCTATGGGAAGCTCTGACATGTGCCATCAGACTTCTTCCAGATCCCAGCATGTAAAACTCCAGTACCAGCCAAGTGTATGGTCACCTCTCCTAGCCACCAACGTACCCTTTACCTCCAAATCTTTTCAAGTTCATTCCATGGTCACTAGCAGGAAGAACAAAGGAAGAAAAAGAAAATGAAACCTTCTGAATACTCAGTAATCACAGTAATCACTGAATACTCAGTTACAACTGGCAATGCTAGTTGAAGTGGAGAAGTCCCTCACAAGTGCTGAGAACAGGTCCAGCACTGATGTTTTGTGGAAAGATGTGCTGATGTTCAAAGACTGGCAGCTGAAGTTTAACTCCTGGATCTACCGCATATTGACTTGCTTCCCTTCCTTAACTGTGAATAGTTTCTTGTCTGCCACATCCATTTTTAATGTAAGGTTCCTATAGGGACTGATATCTCTTAATATGCCAAAAGAAAATGCTGCTGGAAGGGGGGCTTCAAATCCTGAGAACTAAAAGCCTTGCAATGTGAGAAGTTACATTGTTGTTTCTCAACAGCACTGTGAATTGGTTTGAACTAAATCAAAAGCACTATGAAACTGGAACTACAGGCCAGATAATAACAGTATAGTGTTTCAGTAGCTGAAAGCACATACGCAGAAACAGAGAAAAAAAGTGGCTTGAAGTGTTTCTAGCTTGACTGCCTCTAGCAGCAGGAGTAAGACATGCTGAGAGAGATCTACTTGTGTCTTGCAGATACCATAGGAGCTAACAGACTGCATAGCACTCAGGATGATAGCATTTAGCTAGGGTTAAGCTTTCCTTTAGATGTGCACTGCCTGTATTTGGACACATAGTCATTTATACCTCCCTTGTGTCTAAAGAAAGTGGTATCATTCAATAATACCTCAGATTATTCCAAGAAATCCCATTTCTCTGTATCTCACTCTAGTCCAAACCCATAAATCTTTGAGGACTCAACTCCCTGCACAAGTAACTTCACTGCCTGTGCCAGAGCCTTGGACCTAACTGAAAGCAAATAGACTCTTTTGGTTTTGATTTTTAAAGTACAGACCTGCACTCAAAAAGACAGCACAGCAATGTTAATGAGTCAATCCAAAACATAAAGCAGCATTGCAGAGCAGTAATAGAAATGCAAGCAGGGTTTGCTCAATGTGTTTTGTACTGCTGTATCATACGTATTTACTCAGCACTCCTCAGCAGGTCAGCTTGAAGCTGGGGAGCAATGAATCAGAGCTCTAATCTCCCTCCCCATCATCCCCAGCCTTTCTAAGGAAACCGATATGCAGCCCCAGCTGAATCTATTGAGTCTTGATCATAAACACTGTCACTAGAGAAACACAGACCTATGCTATCTGACTGTTGTGAGCATGAAATGTATGTATTTCATTCCTACTTTCTGTCTTCTCGTCTCTGACCTTCTTCATCCCTTTTCTTGGATCTTCTGTCCTGCCTTTTACTCTCCATTTTTGTCCTCCTTTTTTTTTTTTTGCTTCTAGGCTCTTTACCCCCTTTTAATTCCACACCCCTCCTTTCCTTTTTTCCTCATGTTCAGCAAACCCAACTGGTCAGGAATCTCCCTATGTTGTTACAAATGGATAAAGATTAATAGCCAAGAGGAGGAGACAGAGGATAACTTGAGGACAGGAATCTCACAAAAGCCATCATCAAACTGAAATAGTTGTACCTACTTTTATAACTCTGAGAATAATTAACTACAGATTTACTTTACTCACATTCATGCAAAATCCACCCATCCATATAATAGCAGTAATATTCTAATATTTAAATAAGGCAAGAGGTAATCCTGCTTTATTCTAGTGTCTAACTAGAGACTACAGTTTAAAGTGGTTCTCCAGTTAGTATGAACAGCTTTTTCTGCTTTTCATTTGGCAAAATCAGCTTGAATAGCACAAGTTCATTTTGACATTAGGTAGTCTAATTGAGTAGGTTTCTAATTTGTGATCAGCAGAGCACAGTGGTATTAAATCAAACATCTGCAAATACATGGTAGAAGGTCATATTCTGTGATTGTACAAGATTTGGGGCAGAAAGAGTAGACAACACATAAATTAATTATTAGCCATAATATGTGAAGGTTTTACACCAAAAAGGTAATTTTTAATGGCTCCATTTCATTCTCTAAGCCACATTTCCTTTTAAGTGGCAAAATCCCAGCACACAATCAAATTAATATCTAAATCGAAGCAGCAGCTGTGCATTTGGGTAATAATTGTATGCAAGAAACCTCAGAAGCTCATCGCTAATACTTAAAGCAAGGGGTGTGTTTTGGTTGGATTCCCACTGTACTCAGAGCTGATGCCAAAACACATTACAGCACAGCTGAAAACAGGTATTGTACGAGCAAGACAGTCAGCATTTTGCCTTGGGAGCCTGGCCTGGAGCTTCCTGTTAATGAACAAAATCTGTTAGCTGAGCTGCTTCTTTCCCAAGTCCGACTCTGCTATTCAGTAACATGTAGTACATTGTCACCTTACCAACACAGCACTTCCCACCACTGTAAATTAACCTGAATTTGCCTCCCCCCAAAAAAACCTCCACAACACTATTGCTATTATGTAATTAATTATTAGGTTAATCTCTGCCAATATGCTGACATTAGACTGCTCTGCACAATTTAGTCACAGCTGGAACTAGTTTTTAAGTGACTTGTTCTCTTTCAGGATCGTTGTTCCTGCGTAGGACAGTCTATTCTCTAGCCAGGTGAGCAGAAACCCAAACGGTTTGGAAGTCGACTGGAAAAGGGGAAAGAACTATTTTACACATAAGCCAGTGTCACAGCAAACAGGCCAGGGTACTGAGGACACACTCTAATGTATCGCACATGCTTCAGAGATAAATTGCCATCCAGTTTCTTCACTGCCTCCCTCATAGCAGCTTCTTTCAAGTCCTGAGGATCACCCCCATAGCACACCTCAAACCCTGTGACCTTCAGGCTTGGAGATGAGATGTCCTGTGTCATCCCCACAGCCCCTCTACTTGCCACAACCACCACTACTGCCTGCCCCCATGGACTGCAGCATCTTCTGGCTTCATATTCCCCCAGCCTGCTACTCCCAGGTGGAAAAATGTTATTACCCCAAAAATATGCTTAATGTATGCAGAAGTAATATTGGACGCAGGAGAAGGGACTAGGCAGGAGCATAGAACAAGTTGCTGTACATGACAGTTCATTTCTGGATAGCTAAGGAGATTAATGCCTTCACCTGCTCCTCGTGCATTACTGTCCCCAGCCATACAGAGATGAAATGCTGTCATGTACAGCAAGTTGCTCTTCACTGCTCAAGCACAGCGGACTCATGCAGTGACTGCTTTCTTGAACCCCATGCCACGGTGCAGAGTGTTTAATTAAGGAAAGCATGAATACGAAGCATGCTTTATATTTAAATAATGTACTGTAAATGCTACAGCCCCAAATAACTTGAGGAAAAGTGTAAAAAATGGTGCAGCCATAAACTATCTTAGCACAGATCACAGCAGTTAGCTATAAAGCCAGTCTTCTCTTTGTTAAATGAATAACGAAGAATACTGCTCAAATCCTTCTTCATATTTGCCCCACTTTCCCTGTTTGTATTACTGCTCTTATCATTTGCCATTTCCAATATCTTCTTACAAATCTGAAAATAATGGTTCCCCTGATTTATTTATTTTTTTTAATTTGTATTTGTAGCATGAATTAAATACTAGAAAAGGTGCTAGGCTGGTTGCTGCAACACCCAGAAACAGACACATTGAGGAGTTCTTTCAAGGGCACACTAATCCTGCTTTCCTGCCAGAGAGTTTGTCCATTTCCCCGTCAGCAGTGGTCTCATGCATCTTGGAGAAAAAGAGGTGTGGGTTTTTTCTTTTCCTTTTTTGTTTACAGCAAGGGGACCCTGTCAGACTGGCAACTGGTTGAATCAGGAATCAAACCCACTTTTTCTGAAATCTCAGCCTAGTCTTCACTCTTCTAGATATCCCTAGTCTTATTTCTAGGAGTAAGGTTGTCACTCTGGGTTGAGATTTTTGTCATAGCCTAGAGAATTTAGACTCAATTCTTCCTTTAAAGCATTTTTTTTCAGCTTTACTAGACTGTTTTAAAAGAGCAAACCTTATCTCTGAAGCAATCTAACTCCTGGGCTCTCTGCTGAGGCCACAAATTATGACCAGCCTTGGTGCCGAGATCCATTAACAGAAAAGTGTTCATTAGAAAGCCAGCAGGAGCACAAATTAACTTCACAACTCTCAGGTTATCGTTTGACTTCTACAATAAGAACTTCCATCTTCAGCAACTTCGGACCAGAAATAAACCAAAAAATAAACCATACTGCTGTCCCCACCTCTTCCAAACAGGTTCCGTTCAGCTGGCTGTTTTCACCTACAATCTGGAAGTCAGAATACACCTCAGCCTGTAACTGAATTAATGTTTGTCAACAAAGTTCATCAACCTACCTGAATATCTTGATCCCAGTCCATACACATCAATGTTTCTACCATTAAGCTACAGCAGGGTACAGGATTTTGATTTGTACATCAGCATCGTGATAGGGCCCCAGCTTATGTTCCCGCACTAACTGCAGTCAGAACAACTCACATTACAGCTGACAGTTTGGAGACTTGGGGACACTAGATATATTTGGGGAGTATATAACTAATTAGCTATATATAGATAAGAGAGATGCTTTTCTTTAGAAAGAATAACTAAATGTTTCCTTCTGGAAAATAAAAATTTGCACCAAAATGGGCATTCTTCAGCTTGTATTTACTGGTCTTGCAGCTGCTTCCTCTAATGTCATATGAAAACTATTGTCTTCATCAAGAGTAGCATTGATCTCATTATTTGGTACCATTTTCTCAAATTATTTACTTCTAGCCTTATTCTCTCATCAGCTATATCCATTTATTCTACTTATCCCCCGGCTTCAGGGCTTCCTGATCTTATTTCTGGGATGACCCAGGTTTCAACTGCTTAGATATATATGTATTAGTCATTCTGACACACTCCGTAAACACCACTGTTTATGTACACTAGCAGCCTTACTGAGATAGTGCAGAAGGCAAAGCATTTTAATTCAGGAACACCCATATGGATTTGGATAGTCTGCGGGCTGGGAAAATAAAAGCCTTTTCATGTGGATGTTGTCATTTCTATAAACAAGAACTTGCAGCATCTTCTGTCTCCTCTAGAGGAATAACGCAGGTGCAGCAACATCATGAGACCTTTGAAGACATGTGAGCCAAGATTTTACGCTCTCTTGGGTGCTCTATTCATCTTATCTTTCGCCTATAAACTTAAAGGTCTGTAATAGGGTAAATGTGATCTAAAAGAGCCATCAGATAGGTAACAGCTCTTACACTAAATCCATCTGCCTGAGCTTGATCCTTGTTGAGAAAAACACATCATTGTAATTATTTATTGTATAGAATTCCTCCCCATATTCAATTTTCTGACCATGATTCTCCCCAGAAGAAGTGACCCAATTGAATCTAAAAGGAGAGAGAGAGAGAATATGAAAGCTGGAGAAAATTAGCATGCAATAAGCCACTTCTTCCTGTCAATTTTCTTGTCTCCTTTTATTAACAGATTTGTTTTTGAAGCAATTATACACGTGCAATCCATTTGTGGCATCTCTTTACTTGCCTCCTGACATAACCATTATTAGGGCTGTCACAGCTGATCGGCTAACAACTAGAGAAAGACAGTTCTGCAGTGTCCTGGTACTGCCAGTCAATACCAGCCGAATAATAACACAGCCTGTGAGCTGCCTATTATTTTTCTCTCCAGTAGGTGTGCTGAGAACAGTTCCTGCAGAATTCTGACAGAAGCAGGGGAGATAGAGGATGGTCTTCACGTGCTCCACAAATCACGTGCTAGCTGCAGCCACTGCTATTTCATATCTTCTTACAAGCAGGCGCCCACCATGACTTGTGCTGAGCTCTCAGCAACCCCCATTACATCCCCAGCCTGCAGCCCATGCACTTCAGGAATAAATCAGGAATATTCCCACGAATGTACGGAACTGCTGGTCCTGTTGCTCCAGAGCAAGCTGAGTATGCCCTGAGGTTTGCAAAACTAAATGCAATCCAGCTGCCTGGATGAATATCCCCCCTCCAGTGGAGAGGGAAAATTGGCAAAGCTGTCCATTAATATGAAGAACCTGTGAGAGCAGGGCCGGGAATGCCAGCACTTTTTTCAATCATACATCATTATGGAACATTTGATTACCATTGCTGTAAAGCATGCTGTGTGCTGACTGTATCAGTTTTGCCAGGAAATTTGCAAGCACGCTATATTACAGCTACCAACAGCTGTGTCCCACGCTGCAATGATATCTCAATTCTCTGTGCAAGCATGTGTCAGTCAGGTGGGAACATGACTTTGTGCCTGATGTATGTCTCTAACTAGCTTTCCCTGTGCTCTCAGTGTCCTAAGCGAGGGCAATGTGAACCATGCTCCTGCCAGGCACGGAAAGGAAGATTTCACATCTCACATGGGAAGCAAGTCCATCCCAATATAACATAAATCCCGTGGCAAAGTCCGGCAGGGAAGGAAGCCAAGCTACATGACAGATGTGTGTATACACAGGGATTATGAGGTCAATCCCAGCTCTGCCACAGACAACTTGAGTAACCATAGGCAAACCATTCTGTAGGATAGTACCAGTAATCTTCATTCCTTCCACTCTTATTTTACACCTTAATATTTTAAAGTCTGTCACTGCATCCATGTTGCATCTGAAACAGAGTGAGCTTAGCCTTGAAGTTAAAGGCATGGCTATGTGTCTACAACAGCCTTGCCAAAATTACAGAATTTAGGCACAGATGCAACAAAATATTTACACTTCTAGATGGAAGACACTTGACCTTCTACCAATAATGAGCTTACAACTTTGATCGAAGAACCATTTCTCTCTGAGACAATGCAAATACACTGATTAACATATGAGTTTACTTTAAAATAAGCCCTTCAAGAAATCTGGCCTGTGGGTGTCAGACCATTTCCTTCTCATTATTGAATAAGATGGATACATTATGCTTCCCTTTGAGGGAATCTGGGTCTACATCACAATTTGAATTGTATTTGCAGGCACTGAGCCACTTTAATCTTTATGACTTGCATAATAAAAGCAATGAATATGTGACAGGTTTCTCTTTAGTACATTGTGTGCCAGTCCACCTGGGACCCAGGATATTTAGCTTCCATCGCAACCTGCAGTGCTGGATCTTCGACAGCATTTCTACCAGTGGTGCCTAAGATAAATGCAAGCTGCTGTCTAGATAGTCTGCAGTCAGAAATAGCCAGGGGCTCACCAAAATAGCATGCAGAAGCTGGGCATGTGTCAAGGGAGGGAACCTTTTAGTATTTTTCCAGTGATTCTTTTTAACATTTAGCACAGTTTTTTAAACTATTTTTTCCAGGAGTAGCACATGATTGTACCATAGAGAATTATTGAAGAATTGCCATCTTTCCAAATGGTCATCATTTCCTATTGCTCTGGAAGGGGCAAAGGTCATAATTTACCTACTGTTAGGTGGCTATTTTAAGAATATTTATCTCTTACTATCTACAAGGGAACTACAAGGGACTACAGCTAGCTCCAGAAAAAGACAGCTTCACTTCTTTTAAATAATGAAGGACACAATCATCTAGAGGCCACCAAAGCATAGCTTTGTCATTTGTCTCTTGATACAAAGGGGAGATGGCAGCAGTCTTAAAAAAAGGAAAGCAGGCTTTTACAGCTGTGGGGTGGGAGGCCCTATCAGAACATGGGGATACTGCAGAGAGAGGGGGAGCATAGGTGCCCATGGGAACTTGTGCATCTAAGGAAAGGCTAGAAGCATGGGAACACATAATCACACTGCCACAGAGGAGGAAAAACTAGAACTGCCATTCAAGATCGTCTTAACCTAATCCAGAACCGGAAAGGTTAAATACTTCACTCGTAATAGAAGGGTTGTTAAACGGGGTGGCAAGCGTTTATCTTGTTTGGATAGTGAGCACTTGCCTACATTGACAAGCATGGATCTCTGAACTAAAGTCTAAATATTCTGCATTTATAACCCCCTGATTGGGAATAATTGGACTGTGTTTCGATCCAAATTATAGACGTCTGCATTATGACATTGCTCCATTTTAACATCAGCCTTTTCTCCTACTAATGGTATTCCATGAAAAATAATATCAGTCCTATTCCAACTTTCTTTGGTGTTCTCAAACAGCTCATCCCCTATACCACCAGCAGAAATGGGCATCTGTGCAGAGTCAGATAAATCCTTACTCAACTCTTGGCTACTGTAAGGCACTGCCTTGTACGAACTGACAAGGTATTCCAGTGTGTCAGAGTAATACATCCTTCAGTCTGCTGGGACTGAAGGATTTGGGCTAACACAGTGAATGTACATACAAATGGAAGCGTAAGAAAATACCCCTGCTCTGCACTTACCTAAGCACACAATTAGTTTTCCCAATAGCAAGCAGCCTTTGTGCCCTTTGCTTGTGCAACACATTCCATAGACCTGGTACAACTGGTTGGGGTTTCTAGTAAAATTGTCATTGAAACAATAATACTGGTCTTGCAAATTCTGCAGCTGAAGAAGCCTGGGCTTATGAAGAAATAAATGCCAATTTGCCTCTTTACTCTAGGTGTCTCTGTGCTCTAGATTAAATAGCAACTGGACACTGCTTGCGATGAAGATGATGACCATGGGATTGTGCAGATGCATGAAGCCAGGAAGCCAAAACACTACTTTTTGTCCTATGCCTTTAGCACAGGCAGCCCAGAGCACAATTTCAGTTCTGCCTGAGCTGCCTCTGAACCAGGCTGCTATTGCTATGCTGTCTGAATGAACAACATGAGTAATTCTCTGCCTAGATATTCATGAAGTCATGGCTGACCAAGAGCAAAGGTTTTTCTGACAGGCACTGCAGATCTGCAGCATAGTCCTTGTGTTACAGCAGAGAGTGAGACTGAATATGTAATAAAGTTGTACTCTCTAGAAAAGAAACTGTGGATTGAATCAGGCAGAAGAAAAATGTATCCTAACAATTTCCTTTGTTGTGTGAATTGGTAGTCTATCAAGAATAAAAGCAAGACTTCAATAAACTATCCATGCCTTAAAATGTCTATCAAACAACAGTTCTGAAAGTATATAATTCAAGCACTAAGATACTTTTCTTATCAAAGAAACATGTACTTGAAAGCATGGGTCTTCAAAACAAATAAAAAAGTGACTGTTTCCTGTGCCACTGTACAAAAATAACCTGTGTTTTTTTCTCCTGCTATTCTAAAAGTATTTTTGCTTATTATATAAATTTTATTCAAAGAGTTAGATTTTCTCAAGATGTTAAGAGGTGAAACACTAGTCTTTAAAAGCAACACATTAAACAGGCATTACCTTCACACTCCCTCATAGCTTACAGCCTCAAACAGCATTTGGAAGAGACCTGTTTCTAAGATCCTGATATTCTCCTGTTTTACTCAGCCTCTCTACCTCTCTTGCTGTTATTTAGATGCAAAGAAATACTGCTTTGGAATCAGGATGACTAAAGGGCCCTTGGCACAACCTCATCTGAGCCATATTAAAAATCCTCCTTCATTCCTCAGTCTGCCAATAGCTGAGTTCCTCACCTGTCCCAAATCAATACTATGATATAGATTATACAAACTTAGGTATTGACTTCACAAGACTTCTATTTTACTGCGAAAAATCAAGAAGAGCTTTAGAAGGATCACATTAAAAACAAGGAGTTAAAACCAAACATATGACAAACACCACACAACCAAGCCTCCCAGGCTATTAACATTTCCTACATAGATTAATGAAATCAGTTGAATTCCCATCTCTTACATCTCAGAGCTCACATGCGACTCTCAGTCATAAGTCAAAAGCTAATTTGATATAAAGGATAAACAGGAGAAAGAAAAGGCTGGAGGTGCTTGCTGAGTCTCAGGGCTGGTTATTTTTACATGTTTACGAAACTGTTCTAGGTATAGGTCAACCTTTTTCTCCTTAGAAAATAGATGAACGTGCTTTGGCTCAGATTTTTTAAATTAAAAACAAGATGTGTTTGAGGTAGGTGACCATTTTCCATCACTGCCTCTGTTGCTACTTGCACCTGCCCCAACATCCCTGTCTCCACCCACTCTTGGTTAGGTCCCAGTGACTCCATTCAATGGAGAGACTCTATTCAGCATCTGTGGGATTTTGACCTGAAACTTGCAGCATAGTATTAATTTCATATAGGGAAATAGCCTCAGCTAATGCTTTAGGTTATATCATTTCAATGCTGTGCTGTTCCAAGACTGAGGAAAGAAGGGCCAGATCTTCAGCATCTCCAAGCAACATTTCAATCATTATCAGGAGAGCAAAACTTCTCAATACCAGCTGAAGTTCTTGTCTTTAGAGGAGTGCAGGTAAAACACATGCAATTTTGCCACAGTAATTGAGGCAAGAAATTACATGTTTTTAGGGTGAGAATGGTATTCACGCAGGAACTGTGTCAGGAAATCATTTCAGCCTTTTTTCTGCAGCAAAACATCCACTCAGTTCCACATCTTAAGACATAAAATGCATAACATAAACACTGTAGAAAACATGACTACTTTTGCACATACAGGTACAAATATTTGTACACTTGCTGCCAACTTGTTTAGACACTTTTTCTGATGATGCATCTCCTGTCAACAGGGATATAATTAAGCTGCTTCTTATCTATCAAGTAGTAGTAGTAGTAGTATGCTACCTGCTACTGCTATTTCCTAAAGCCTGTAGCAGTTCCAACTGCATAATCACATAAAACTTTCAGCACTCATGGCTATTGTTTAATGCTAATTTCTTTGTGCTTACTAAGAGAAATTGCTATTGACTGCTTTCATTAGGAAACTATTGACCCTTATCCACTGGAACATCCTGGAGTAGAAATTTACTAAATGTGCCCATATTTCATTCTCTGAACATCAAGGTAGGAGAGTCATGCTGAAGGATATGGCTTATTTAATCCAAAATTAAAATTTTATAGGCTACATTACCTAAAGTAAATTGCTTAATACATTCAGATGAACAGCTGCTTTCTAAGTGTTTGGATTCCATGTTTTCAAGGCCTAAATTAAGCTAAACAATAGAACATCACTGCTAGCACCACAGACTTTCAGGAGATGAGACATGCTATACCTAAATTTCAGAGGCAGAATTTACATTCACTGAAGCAGTGATCTTCAGTGCATGCCTCTAATAAAGCCTTCCCAGTTTAATTTTCCTTCCAGTAATAGCTTTTTCAATATACATTTCACATACTCATGAACTGCAGAGCAAAAAGAAGTGTAACAACTGTAGTCATATTTGCCACTTGCTAACCATTACATAGAAAACCACTGAAGTACAATGATCCAGTGTGCCCTAAAGATTTAGGTAGTTGGACCCAACATCAATTCAGTTACTTTCATGTCTCAGGCAAATACAGCTCACCAATGCAGAACATTCTGGCACAGTGAGTGAATCCTGCCAGATCTCTCTTTGCACATGACATTATCCTGCTTGTGCACAGAACCACTTAACATGTGTGCCAAGAGTCAAACATTTAAGGAAAAGCCCTGCCCAGGCCCTGTATTTTATGGGCCAGAAGTACCTATGCCACTGGCTGGGAGACCTCTCCAGCTGCAGCCCTTCCACGAAAGGCACTGATGGAAAGTGGCAATTCTGGACTTTATATGGTAGTTCAGACTCAATTTTGGCTAATGCAGAGTACCACTTCAGAAAGTAATGACCTAGTAATATTGCCAGAAAACCCACCAGGTTCATTTGCATCTCTGTCATCAATAACCTTACAGCTCTGCAAACTCCCTGCGAGACAAGCTGAAGGACACAACATCAAATTCACAAATAAACGGCAGTGGCACATGACATCTGCTAGCTTTTCATAACTGAACCCAAATGCAACTTCCAGAACGATGTCACAAATTTATTTGCCATAGTTTTGACCATTTAACTGCTTTCTCCCCACTGATATATCTCCTTGAATACAAGCCCAAGGAGAAGCCAAGAATGCTCACTCCAAGATACTGACCTACTTCCATCAGTTGATCTTCTAAGTTTATTCCCCTTTTAAACAAATGTGTAAATTAAGAGCAGTAGAACACTCTGTGTGGAGTAGAAAGTCATGTCCTAAAATATGAGGCATATGAGAATATGTAACATGTTTGATAAACTCCCTTGCAGTCTGTCTCCTACATCCATCCCATTAAGACTTCTAATATTAAAAACTATGAAAAGAGTTGAAAATAGTCACCATTGGGTTTTATTAATTCATTTGGAACTGTGAAATTGTTTTGTTGAAGTTATGGCAATCTAATACAAAACAGTCCATTTTCATGCTGCACTGACATATGAATATGTATAGAAAAATGGTACAGCAAAGATATTTTAGATGCTGGACTTGTGATAAGGATTTTTATGTGATCAGCAGAGGCGGATATCAAAAAACCAGTGACATTTACTATGAGCCTGATTATATACCTTACCCACAAATTAATCTCATTAAGATTTATTTCAGCATTCCAAACTTCTATACATATGTCTGTGTGGCTCTATTATTGATATAATTATTGTTTATTAGTTCTGTTCTGATAGTGTTCGAATACTACAATTAGAATGAAGGCCAAATATGCAGTACAAACACCTATTAAATCTTCCTGCACTGGCAAGCATAGGGTCTAGAAAAACACAAAGGAAGATGGGAGAAAAACAGAACAAAACAATGAAAAAAGCAGATCCACTTCTGGTCACTGCCTCTTCTTCCTTCCAAACTGTTGTGCTACTACCCTCGGCATGAATCTTTGAAAGTTTAAGCACAACACTCTTTACAATAAACTAAACCACTGCCTTCTGCTATCGCATCATTATTTTTGACTCTTCCTTGTCGCTGCCATTATGTAAAGGCACAAAGCCTTCTGGGATCATTAAAATTAGCATTAGTCATCGCCATACCTATTCAGCTTCATAATGATCTTTATTAATGACATCTCTCTTCCCAACATCCATTATATAAACATACTTATCCCTGCCTCCTCACTCCTGATGCCAATACAGACACCCACTGCTGCAAGTTTGGACCTACCCCTGAATGTCCCGACTACAGCCCACTGTGCTAACACACTTCTCGCACTGTGGGCCATAGGAGGTATGCATCCCTATGCGTGCATGCAGCACCTCCACACCACTTGAGCACTGTGGGACTACTTTCCCAAAACTCAAAGGGACAAAAATATATGAAGTTTAAATTCCCAAACGACAGGCAGCAGCCTGAAAAGTGCTGACTGCGCTAGTGGGGCTGCAGGACTGGATCACGCTTTCTGAAAGGAGAGAGCTTAACATAGGGCACAGCCATTTATTAAGTTGGTTCCAGCCATTTATTAAGCTGCCTCCTTTCACTTGCAACCTTCCCTTGAAAAATGGTCATAATACATTTTTACACCCACCAGACTGACCTGGCAGGAGTGCAGTGAGGATTAAGTAATTAATGGTTATGTGTTTCTTTGAGACTCTTCTAAGAAAGCTACTTCACGTATTACCAGTAGTAATCATAAGAAAGATTACTGGTGTGTTACTTCCAATAGAGACTTGAACAAAACCTTTATAGATTTGAACAGAGTAACCAGAAGAGGTCCAGCTCTTGCATAACTTCTGATAAAGGATTTGCAAGCTCCTGGCAACTGACTTAGAAAACTCTGAGTGCACTGTTTTGTAAGATAAGCCACCAAGAAAAGGATTTATTTTCACTTTTTCAAACATCTTTACAAGAAAGCATCACACTGTAAAGGGAGTAATCTGGACCTGCATTCACACATTTCCAAGGCTTGTCAAAAAGTCCCATTTGTTTATACCAGAGTTTCTACATTCTTCTGCAAAACACACCGTCACTCTGGATGTAATGACATTACAATGGCAAACAAGTTAAAACAGCAGCAGATGTTGTTTCTGTGCACCTCTGCAAGAATTCCTGCCAGCTTGCTTCTCCCCCTCAAAATCTGCAGAAGTTGTTGGGGCTCTGATGTCACCTTGCCTAGACAGCTCTGGGCCTTTTATGCTGTCTAACATTATTACCAGTGATATAATAAGCATAGCTACATCTTCATCTAATGCTATTCACTGCATGTACTTAGTGTCTGCCTGTATCATGCCATTATAAGTGGTGGAGGAAGAAAAGGGTAAGCAAGAGGAATAACAAACAAGATTTTCTTGGAAAATTGTTTCTCAGCCTTGGACGGATAATGGGCTGCAGTCAATTATATTCCTGTCATCACTGACACACAAAGCTGTCTAACTTTGTAACATTTGTTTTACTAATTGAACAATCAATTATTAACATAGATTATTTTCATATTCGTAAGCAGCACTGCATACAGGCACCTGCTTGATCTGACAGAGCCTCTGGTCCAATTTATACTCCCCCAAGCAACTCAGTAGCCTTTGGTTTCTATTAACACTCTGCTCTCTTGTACTATTTCAGCTCCTTGGACTTTGGTTCTGCCCCTAAATGCCACCCAGCCAAGTAACTGTAACACCTACGTTCCTTGATCTCCTCATCTGTAAAATCCCTCAAATCCTTCTTTCCTTATCAGCACGCTGACAATGTAAGCTAAAATGCAAGCACTCTTCATGTTGCTTTTTCTCATTAGAGTACAGTTCATTTGGTCACAACAAAATGCGTTGAATCTCACCAGAGGAAACAGCCTCAAGCTCCACCAGCGGAGGTTTAGACTGGATATTAGGAAAAAATTTTTCAAAGAGAGGGTAATCGGGTATTGGAACAGGCTGCCCAGGGAAATGGTGGAATCATCATCCCTGGAAGTGTTCAAAAACCGTATAGATGAGGCCCTTAGTGACATGGTTTAGTGGTGGTCTTGACAGTCCTGAGGTAATGGTTGGGCTTGATGATCTTGAAGGCCTTTTCCAACCTAGTTGATTCTATGATTCTATGATTTGACTCCAAAACCAACATTTCCCAGTGGGTGAACACTGCAAACGGTGGAGAACCCACCTCACAGATGAGAATTGCATCCCTGAGCTTCCATGCTCCAAGATCATCGCCAATTTGAGTTTACGCCCATTAATTACACCACAGCCACCAGAAAAACTTGCTGCTTTTTCCCCCATGCAATTGCTCTGATGGAGCAGCCAGCCCACTGGCCCTGACCTTCAGCTGCTCAACCCAGGCTGAAGGTCAGCCTGTGGCAGTATTTGTGCCATTGTGTAAAACCTCACATCAAAGCTGAGCCCATGGGCTGTGTATATATATGTAAGCAGGTACCAGCCCCCATGGATAGTGATTTTCAAAGCATGATTCTTCTGTTATCAGGACCCTCTTTCTGAAAGACAAACCCCATGTTTTTAGTAATCTTAGTGCAGCTTTGGTCCCACCTAGGAGCCACACAGAGATGTTACGTAAATGATCTGAACTACTTCACTTGGATCAAACACTTATCTCTACTGCCCTACCTTGCTCTCCTTTGGTGATCATAGAATTGTAGAATAGTTTGAGTTGGAAGGGACCTTCAAAGGTATTCTAGTCCAAACCTCCTGTAATGAGCAGGCGCATCTTCAACTAGACCAGGTTGCTCAGGACCACATCCAGCTTGGCCATGAATGTCTCCAGGGATGGGGCATCCACAACCTCTCTGGGCAGCCTGTGCCAGTATTTTACCACCCTCATTGTAAAAATTTCTGAATAAAAACAACCAAGCTGGAAGAAGTATCAGACGTGCATGTAGAGAGGCTTGAACAGATTATTGCTGCGGGATCAGTGAATGCAAATTTTGCATCCTAAAATCCTTGTTAATCCTACCTTCCTACTAAGTAAATAAGCAAAACAAACAACAAACTGCCCTGTTATTAGTCTTGAGTTAAGGCACGAAACTTTGATGGTCTCCCCTTTTCCCTCAACCTACAATGACATTTTAAAAATCATTCTTGGATTCCTCCTTGCATTTGGCCTGAGAGTCCTTGAAATGCCCTGCTCATACTGAGGTTTATGGAAAAACCATGGTTTGACTGTTTCTCCTGCCTGTGAATGCACACACACAAACACACTTTTGAGAAGTCACTTCATAAAGGTCTTAGAAAATGAATCCTGAGGATGGATTAAGGAAAAAAAAACAAGCAAAAAAAAAAGGCAAAAATAAAAGGCAAAAAAGCATATTGATTCTTTGCTGGTTTGGTTAAGGATTCAAGCTGGAGAAACCCAAAAGAATTTCATCCACACATAGGCTGCTGTCCCCTGACCATGAGTAGGTAGGTACATAGGCATCCGTCCCAACATGCCCCAGGCACTTTCACAGGTGACCCCACAGAGGGAGTTCCACTTGGTAGCAAATGAAGGAAGGGGAGCTGGGATGGGAATAAACTAAATGCAGACCCAAGTTTTCCCCTAGAACTGCTGAAGGCCATAAACATGAAGAACACAAAGGCTAGCCTGAGTTTGATGTGTTTGAGGCAGCTTGACCTGGCAGTCTACACTGACAGGGGTGAATGCAGCTCTGCTATGTGAACCCCATTTCCAAACTTCAGAGCAGCTCTCGTTCAAAAATAATGCCCAGCCTGGAGGCAAGCATGAAACAAACCATAGTAAGACACTGACTATGCAGGAAAAACATTATTAATCAGGGCCCCATCCAGCAATTCAACCCATTAAAGTACAGAACAACAGCCCAATGACACAGCTTTTTGTCTCAAAGTAAGGCTGGGCTTTAAGACACCAAGAGTAATCAATCACTGCTCTCAGCATCCACGCTTATGCCAGGTGAGCTCTTGAAATACCCAAACACCTTCCCACAAGAAGCCTACTTCCCTACTCAGGTGAACAAGCCTGGCTTCTCACCAGAGCAATTCAAATAAGTAACAGATTGTTATAAACACAGGATTAGCAAAATTTGCAACAAGTCCCAACATTATTCTGCCTTCCTCTTCTACAAATTCATACAGGGGCTTTTGCCTCAAAGTTGCCCCCCTCTCTTATTTTTCCCCCTGCCATTGGAATATACACCCCAGTAAAACTGAGAATGAAAAAAATAAACCATTTTTTCTACATCTTTCTGTTTCTATTTCACTTTCCCCAACCCTGATTCATACAGAGGATTTCAAGCATCCCCCATGCTTAAGCAGCTATG
>NW_009943127.1:64872-72188 GCF_000696875.1 Nestor notabilis | reverse complement strand
ATTCCTGCTTTCTTCTTTCAATGTATACTTTGGGCATGATTAAGTGTTCCAGAGTTTTAAATGATTAAGGAGACATAAAGATAGTGACAAGCAAGTTAAAAAACAGATAAGAAATGGATTACTCTCTCAGAAACTGAAAACTCCTCTAGAGACCTTAGGCCTTCAAGTTCATTTAAACATTAACAAACTTTACATTTCAAATCATATCTAGGAGGACAAGGATAGGATTACATGGCTAAATCTATAAGCATTGATTTTGTCTCAGTCACAGATGCACACTGTGCAGTATTGGAAAATCTGCTAAGAAGATAAGGTTATGATACATGGCAAACAGCATGCAGCCATGGCTTAAATAAACCTGTGTCTTTAAAAAAAACCCCACAAGTGTCACATTGTCTGAAAAATATAAATGCTTCCAGAAGCATGTGCAGACCTCTCCCAGTGTTGGCATTTCTTTTAGAGGTTGCTACAGAACTTGTGTGAATCACTGTTAACCAGAATAACATGTGTTTTGATTGACTGTTTTCTAAAAACCACCATGTAGCTCTACGTTTTAAAATCACCACATTGTTTTGTACAATATGCATGTGTATCTAAAGACAGTCTTGCTATGCTCCCAGCTCAAAGAAGCCTATCAGTCACCAGTGCACCATTAGTTTTAAAGCAATATGTTTATATTCCTTAGATTCTTAGCTTCTATGGAAACCACTCTTGAGTTTCTTAAATGATGGATACACGAATTCACAAAGCAGCTCAAAACATATTGTAACTCAATTTCTTCTTCCATACCTACCCCAAACACAAAATCTTTAAGAGCCCTTGAGTCAGAATGGCAAAGATTGGAAAGAGACAACGTTGCATCACTCCTATTTAACTTTCTTCCTTAAGGTCTTTATCTTAGGCTTCTTCAGCATAATCAAGAATTGCCATAGGCTATGCAGTTAATGGAGTAAAGCAGGGAAGACACCTTCCTAAAGATTTAGGGCTGCAAATTTGGATCTCATTCTGAAAACCTCCAAAGGTCTCCAAAGGTGGCTACCAGCTGACTCCAGTTTAAAGAAGTCCTTTTTTTATCTGAGCTACAAAGTCAAACGCAGTAACACATAACTCCTACCACATCCATTTGCAACTGCTGGTCCATAAACTGCTGCCCTTAACTGTACTTGAAATGTGCATAACTAGGTATTTTAATGCAGCTGACCTTTTTTAGTTGGGGTTGGGTGGGGGTTTTTTTCATTCTAAAGGGACACCTGTATGCTATATCCTAACATTGCATTATGCTACATAACATCACTCTAACACAGAATCATGGAATGGTTTGTGTTGGAAGGGACCTTAAAATCATCTATTTCCAATCCCCCTGCCACGGGCAGGAACACCTTCCACTAGAGCAGGTTGCTCGAAGCCCCATCCAACCTGGACTTTAACACTTCCAGGGATGGGGCAGCCATGGCTCCTCTGGGCAATGCTCCAGTGCCTCACCACTCACAGTAAATAACTTCTTCCCTATATCTATTTTAAATCCACCCTTTTCCAGTTCAGCGCCATTCCTCTTTGACCTATCACTCCATGACCTTGTAAAAAGTCCCTCTCCAGCTTTCTTGTATGCCCCATTCAGGTATGGAAAGCTGCTACAAGGTCTCCCTGGAGCCTTCTCTTCTCCAGGGCAACTCTCTCAGCCTGTCTTCATAGGAAGTATGTTACCAAAAGAGAATTCTCCTTGGCACCTTTTATTTGGCTCTGGTTAAGTACACGTCATTAACACAAGCAGAACTTACAGCGTACAACATAGTATGAGCATCTGCTATGTTACACAACTATGTAACACTATGGTTTAGCCAGCCCTGTAGAGAGAAACTTGATGCTATTTAACCACTAAACTTAACTTTCTATCTTCTGGTACAAAGCAAATTTAAGAAAATTAACTTTTTATAGAAAATATTGGGATGTATTAGAAAGACCTTGAGACCAAATGTTCTGGTTGCACGTCTCCCACGGTACGTACTTCATGTCATCTGTGCCGAGGATTACTAAGTGAAGGGACAATTCTACAGCAAACAAAACATGGTCTGTTTTTTCCCTCACAGACCTACTGCTAAAATCACAACCAGTAAGCATAACGCTGTTGTAGTTGTTTCCCCTGATCTTTTCTCCCTCTCCTACCCACATAGGTTTGGACCTGGAGGTCTGTCTCTCCTGGCTCACTGCTCCTGTCCCACCTGCATGTTTCTTGGCTCCTGACCTTGAACAAAGTGATATTGAGGGGATAGGCATTGTCAGTGCAAAGCAATAACCTCCACATCCTGATGCTATGAGCCATCCAGTGTCCAAGTTTACTGGTTTGCGAGTGGGCATTCAAGACCAAATCCGTGTTTTCCTTCCCAGCACTGGGACAGGCAACAATACAGCTTTATTCAGCCCACTAGAATCCACAGGTGATCCATGCTCTTAGATCTGTAGCATAACCCAAACATAATATTTACATCTTGCTTGTAAAAAACAGACCCAAAACTAGTGAAAAATACACTTAGTTATAACTTCCAAAATGGGTCATCTCAGCAAAGGAAGCAGATGCCTGTGTTAACATGTAGGCATATTTTAGGGAGTGTGGGGGAAGACAGGAAGTAGGACAGGTTTTAGGGTTTACATTTTTCAACCTCATTTTAGAGGGAAGGATTATTTCCAGTGTCTTTACATACTCTGAACTAAAATTTTAAGCACCGAAATCAATGATCTTGAAGAGCCCCATGACATCTGATGGACACATATGATCTTTGGCAACCCACAGTTATTACAGTAAAACCTGAGCTCTGTGTAACATCGGACCAGTCATTATGATGCTGAAGTATTCAATCTCTGAGATGTACAAGCTGATACAGGAAATAACTCCGTGAAAATGTCACAGATTTCCAAATTTTATTTAGAAAGACCCCTCATAAATTCTACTGAATTTCTGATATTCTGATATATACCTCCAATTGGGAATGGGCAGAAATTAAGATGGAATTTTAAGACATACACTGATTTTGAACACAGGCAATGATCCACACTTGGGTTAAGAGCTGAAGGAAAACCAATTTGCATACTGGAACCTGACCACTTTCAGGTTACAGCTCTGGCTGTAGTGATCCAAGAGAGACACAACTGAACAGGAACTGCATTAAAGCATAAGGAGACAACACCCTGGAGAAAAGCTAGACGAGCAACAGAGGTACAGTATTCCTAAAAATTCTTGGATCAGCAAATATGAGTGGTCAGGACATCTGGTCTCAGAAATGTTAATAATACACAACTTCATAATGAAAGATTTTAAAAATAAGTGTGTGCATATGTACAGGCATAATGAACCAAATTCTGTTTTCAATATGCTCAGGTATAAATCTGAAACAGATCTATCAATTCCAGTAGAAATGCAGTGAATCTGTACTACTGCAAATTAAGGGGGGGTTTTAACATAATTTACCCAAAAGATTTGTGCTTGGTGAAGAAAACACAGGATTAGGCATGAAAGTAAGTGGCTGTCTGCAGAACTTCAGGACTACAAGAAAATTGCAAGCATCTGCAAAAAGTTCCCAATGAACACTGGAGGAAGATGAATTGGTCCCTGACCACTGTAAGCTCCTAAACTAACACTTTTCAAACTATGTATTATCTTTGCTTTTGAAGAAATACTTAAAAAATATTTACTGTATAGAAACTGCATTTCCCCCACTCCCCTTTCAGATAACACTGTTTTAGTTCGTCTTTGCTTGCAGGATTTTCCTGGTAGTTTTAGAACATAAGTGCTTCTGTACCGAGTACAGATCATGTGCTTTATGTAAAAGAAATAGCTATATTAAGACCTGGATAATCCCAATATCCATCCCTCGTAAAATCATAGTTGTACTTTGGATTTTAAATCCCTCGGGAAGTTTAGATTAATGCCTCAATAGCACATGCATAACACTGTTTGCTTACAGGTCACTCTTTAAGCTACTCGAATACTCCAACATCTGGACAAGCCAAGCACTTATTAACCAGGTCAGCCCATATACATACATTCTTTGTCTCATCACTCTTTCTTTTATTAAGTATTGCCAAGATCCCCTTTGCATGGCTGCACAGAGCCTGCATAGTTTTCCCAGTATCTGTCATCCTGCCACCTTGCATTAATGAATGTAATGAGACCATACATCAGCAAAGACTTTTACCATTTTCTCTATCTCCTAGGCCATTTATTTAAAAAGAAAAAAGAGAAAAGAAAAAGCCTAACAGCACCTGATGCATAAAGAATAACCAGCCAAGCACAGGGTTTACTTGAATAAACATGCCAAACAAATGTCCTCCAGGCAGCGGGGTTTGACAGAGACCCTTTTGGCAACGGGATAAATAGCCATGCTGCTGTTTGATCAGAAAATGATTCTCCTCTTTAGCCCCTGCTTCATCAGTGCTCGGCTGCATGCAGACCCAAGGGTGAGCAGCTCCCACGGGGTGTGCCATGCATGACGGGTTCACTGTCAAACGCTCCGTTGTCCAAATTACGCTGCTGCCGCACACTTCCCACAAAGAGGAAACAATTTACAGAGGTGTCGTGCCATCAGTCTTCCAGCCACTACTACAGTTAGTTTGCAGGTATCAGAAGCTGATTAACTTACTAGGGGTATCCAAACACTTGCTTGAATTGCCTGTCACATATTCGCTATGTTTTCTATTCACTATCTTGTCAGCATGGTATGATAATGGGATATAAACACTGAGTGTAGCACACACAAAAGAACCACTCTACAACAGAGTGTAGTATCAAAGCTGGGGTGCAAGTACTTTGACAATTAGACAATAAAAAGAAACTTATACTCCTTAATGATGCTTCCTTTTGAAAGTGTGCAGATGCAAATCCATGACTTAGAAAAGAAGCACCTTTCACTTGCTAAATGTATTTATCACAGGCAGCAACCAAAGCAAGGTACAGATTGGCCGAAAACATACACTGGTCCCTAGATTACAGATCCCCTCTATAATGCCCAGTGGCATTATAGAAAGGATGAGCTTAGCAGCAGCTAGCTGCACTCTTGGACAGCATTCAGAGACCCACATGAGGCACCCTTGGAGCCAACAGGCAATATTCACAGGTTAAGGAGGTTTCCCCACTTTCTGAGCTGATAAAGGCTGTACTGGGACATGAGGGCCCCACATGTCATGGCTGGGCAGGCCAGGCAGCCAGAAACAGGACAGGTTTTGGGGAAACTGGGTGCCTCTGGGGCACCCTATACCAGCCTGTGGGGCTGGGCCATACCCCGTAACTCTAGGTAAATCATTGTAAACCTGGACTTTCAGGAGTGCCTGGCTTTGGCCAAGGATTTGCCCTACAGATGGTAGCAGGCAACCCCACACTCAAACAGCTTATCCATCCCCAGGGTATGCACAGCAGAGCCTGACATCTCTGACATGGTCTCTGCACTTAACTGTGCCTAAAGCACCTCCGTTCCTTATACCTCACATTTGGCAAATCAGGCAAACATACTCACTACCCACCTGATGTTTACTTGCCTTTTAACTTAGGATAACTACCTTGAGCTGACATGCCTCTACATGCTCCTTAACAAGACATGGCATTTTTCTGTGGCCACCCAAGGCAGGTTCTTGGGCAACACAGCAAGAATACTTGGTAGCCATCATCAGGCAGTAATTGAAGGGAGAAGTTAGATTTTCCTACATACAAAAAAAGTGAAAATCTATTATCTATACAGTTAATATCTGAAGGATGCTGGATATTAATAACAAGGATATTAATAACTGAAGGATGCTGGATATTAATAACAAGGATGCTGGAGAGGGACTCTTCATCAGGGACTGTAGTGATAGGACAAGGGGTAATGGGTTTAAACTTAAACAGGGGAAGTTTAGGTTAGATATAAGGAAGAAGTTCTTTACAGTGAGGGTGGTGAGGCACTGGCACAGGTTGCCCAAAGAAGTGGTAAATGCCCCATCCCTGGCAGTGTTCAAGGCCAGGTTGAACAGAGCCTTGGGCAACATGGTCTGGTGTGTGGTGTCCCTGCCCACGGCAGGGGGGCTGGAACTAGATGATCTTAAGGTCCTTTCTAACCCTAAATATCCTATGATTCTATGGTTCTGTGCTTATCACATCCATTTAAAATTATTCCATTAACTTCCATTAATTGGTTAATTTATTAGCTTCCTATACCTACATTAAATGCTGCTATAAGTTCTTTGTTGCCAACTTGAATTTTTACTACTTTTAACCACAACAAATATTAAATTAAATATTTTTATAAGTCCCTCTCCAACTGCATACATACATTCGTACTACCTCTTTTTGCACAGCTTGGTGAGAAAACTACAAAAAATCTCACCATGTCATGTAGGCATAAAAAGCTCCATCAAAGAAGATTTAAAAATAATAACCTGGGGTGTGCCACTGACATAATGGCTTCATCCATAGCCTACCTAGCTCCAAACCCTACTCTGTACATGAAGCACATATGCCTGCAGTCACAGCTTCTGGCTGGCAGTGCTCTGTGGCTCAGAATGAGCTGCAGTGACACCAGGGTGATAAAAGGGGCTGGCTTTTCTAGCATGCCCTCAAACCATGTTTTTATGTATTGTATTTTGTTCATTTGTGTTTTCATTATTTTAACAGCTGGGCTAGCTAAATCTCATAAAACTTCAGGTTTTCTAAGACCAGTGGTTGACTTTATCAAAAATACCTGAAAGTTGACAACGATTACAAGGCCATTCTACAGCTAGCAAAACTCACTGGAGTCCTGCTTCACTTTACTCTGGATACAAAACCAGTGCCAATACCCAATATTCGGTAAAAAAACGCAGATACTTTTCAATGCAGACTGCATAGTGTTGGTGACCTATTTTTGAATAAATATGGCAGACTTATATGTGATGTTACCTAAAAGCATGTTCTGAGAAACAAGCAACCTGGTGAACAGCAGATTTAAGAGGAGGAAAATAATAACATAGCAAAAACCATCAGTACTGAACCACTGGTCTGGGTTTTTTTGATGTGCAATTGTATTACATAATACTATTGTGCAATGATTTTGTAGCTATGAAGCCTACTTCTTGATTAAAAGCTCAATGCACTATTCATTATAGTATTTTAGTGGACTAGTTACATAAATCCAGGTTTCAAACAGACTTCTGCTGTATAATACTCTAGGAATCTCAGCAAACCACAGACTGTATCAATGCAAACTAGATGTGCTTAAAGTGATAGTTCTGTTTATCTGCAGCTGCCTTTACATCCTTGAGAAAAGCACCAGCCACCCAACCCAAAAAGGGCTTTGGTAATGGCTGGCTTTTGG
>NW_009943127.1:36671-64841 GCF_000696875.1 Nestor notabilis | reverse complement strand
TCCACCCCGTCCATAAACCATTTCCCAGCCCAAGAGTAGCACACACTTCACCTTCCTGCCCAAATACACTGCTATCCTCTCCTCCCAGTGTTAAACTGAACCCCTGCTTGGGCAGGGTAACGGACAGACTGAAAGCCAAATAGCCAAAAACTTCAGTCTGGCCTGGATCTGGAGCAAATCCCAAGAAAAAATCAGCAATCAGTTAAGAAGGGAGGTTAGGGCACGTTAACAGGCAATGTGAGGAGCTTTGTGCTGCTGCTACTCCTGTTTTAGGGCCTCTGGTGACGAAGAAGAGTCTTCCCTCTCCACCACTTGTCCATCTGGCACCTTCTACAAGCACTAAAAATTCATGTCCAATTTCTTAATGTATTAATTCCCTTTAGTTATTAAATTACATCTTAAAATGTAACATATGGGGAGCAATCTGCAGATCGGAAGGTGAGAGCTCAGTGTTTTACTCTGTGCATGCACTTATTGGAGTTCAAAGAGAGACTGATATTTTGCATCTGGGAAAGAAGGACGCAAGAACAATGCTATATTTTAAACCTGTCACTTTAGGATGCAGCAACACAGGAGTTGACAAATTTCAAAATAACAGCAACAGGGAAATTTAATGCTGAGCTCCTCAATCTGCTGAGTTGGAGGACACTTTACCACACTGAAATATACACAAATAGAAATACAAGGCAGATATACTACTACCCCAGCAGAATTTTTTGCCACAGCTGATAGTTCCACCTTACTCCTTGGGCAGCAAGGTGGTTTTATTTCTTTTTAATGGTCCAACACCAACCCCAGTAACAGTAACTAGAAATCACCCTAAGAAGGTGGTTCCCTCACAGCTAGTGGATCAGCTACTAGAACAACCCTATTAGCAAATCTCTGCCTTGCTTGACCAGTGGCTTTGGAAAAGCAGATTGTTAAGATGAAGGAAACCACAATACGTGGTTGACTTGCTGGCAGGAGCCAATAGAAGAAGGAAAATAAAATTTCACCAGAACTATAATGGGAAAATCAGAGTTTGGATATGAGATAATTGTGAATGACACCTTTGACATGAGCTCCGCTTCTGCTGCACACGTTCTGCGCACTCTCCAGACCGAAGAGATTTGATTAAGAAGCTGAGCAAGTCCTGTGCAATGGCATGAGATGCTCCACAAAAGCACATTCCACTGGCAGCTGTTAACAGCAGAAGCTCCATTTTCAGCAGACTAAAGCCTCCAATTTTGTAGGAAGTTAGCTAATAAACTGAAACAGATGTTGCAAGGCCTGGTAAGGGAGGAAGGTTGCTGTCTTTCCATTGAGCAAAGACAAACTGACAGCTGAGACTGCAGAGTTTTAGACTGTGTGTGAGCAATAAATATATGGTACCTTGACACTGTCATCCCTTGCTGGGCCAGGGGAATGTAAATCACATCCAGGCACACTGGGCTGTCTCCTGTGTTGAACAAAACTGAGGCCAACTGGCATGGGGGAGAGCTATCATTCCCATTATTCACCTCCTTCAATTTGACCATCTTGAGATGGTGGGTGTTCTTCTCAGTCTTCTGAGGCAATCACATGTTCTCCAGCTTGTGTGGCTCCAGGGTGCTATCTACTCAACAGGCAATGGCCAGCTCTAAGCTGTGCAGACTTTGGTCAGATACCCAGCACAAAAGAGAGAATCATAGAATTGACTAAGTTGGAAAAGACGTTTAAGGTCATCAAGTCCAACCTTTACCTCAGGACTGCCAAGTCCACCACTAAACCATGTCACTAAGGGCCTCACCTACATGGCTTTTGAACACTTCCAGGGATGGTGATTTCACCACTTCTCTGGGCAGCCTGTTCCAATGCCCAATTACCCTTTCAGTGAAGAAATTGTTCCTAATATCCAATATTAACCTCCCCTGGTGCAGCCTGAGGCCGTTACTTTTTGTCCTACCATTTGTTACTTGGGAGAAAAGACCAACCCTCACCTCACTACAACCTCCTTTCAGGTAGCTGTAGAAAGCAAGAGATTACCTACCTTAAACTACATTGCCCTTTCCCCTCAAACACTCTCTGCCCTGAGGGCCTCTGCATCAAAGCTTTCACTAACTTTTACCACTAATGTTATTTAATAATATAAATATTATCTAATCTGAAAGTCAGAAAAATGGGAGATATATTAGTTTATTGAATTTAACAAAATGAAACCAAGCTACAGTGAATATTACTGGTTTAGAAAAAGTAACTGCTTAGCACTACCTCTTATATGCCACAGGGAGAACTGCATCCATAAGCAAGGCATCAGCTTCCTATCAGGATAATGCTGGAGAACAGGCATCAAGGCAGCATTCACCAAAATCTGCTCAGTTTAGAAGAGGAAAAAATCAGAAACCAAGGTACTTTTTAGAAGACACTAATGAAACCCTTAAAACCCCAAACTGGCAGTCCTGAATCCCTTTATCAGTATGGGTAACTAGTCACAACTGGAAGCTATATCCTTTTCAACCTTCTCTTTCTGCCTGCGTTTATCAAGAATATATAGCTAAAATAATCCTGAAAACCAGGAAGAGTTGCTGCACTTATTCAATAGCCAAACCCACCGTTGGGCCCCTCTCCCCAAGCATGGCTTAATCCTTCCTGGCAGAACCATCTTTAGGGATATCCTTTCACACATGAGAACACAAAACATGTCTGTAGCTCTGGCCAGACTCTATGCATCCTTTCTCAACCTCTTTCTCCACTGCTGACCACTCATTCTTTCTTCCCGTTAGCTTCCTTCCCTTATGCAATACAATTTATTACATTTTTAAGGAAGTAACATCCTAAATTGTGATTACAGTAAAGGTGAAGATTTGAGATCAGATGATACTGGGAAAATAATAATGAGAAATACTAACAGAAGGGGGAAGCAATTGAAGAATTACTGAAGTTATTTAGTCGGTTAAGCACAAGCATGTGGGGTGTTTGTTGCACAGGATATCTTTTGCTCGTGTTCTCTCACTTCTTTTAATCTTAACTCCTGTGGATTGGGACATCCCTCCTTACTTCCATGCTCCTAGTCTGCTCACTGGTACAGGACATATACTAGAGCTTTGGACTAGGTTGTAGGAGTTGGTGTATATGGTGTGCCGAGCTTTTTTTGTTTCCTTAGAATTAAAACCTTTCTTCTCCACAGTTCACTTACTGAATTCAGTCTTTGCTCATGTAAAAAGCTGGTTTGAAATCTGCCTTTACTAGGTCTTCTTGGTGCTTTTTGAATGAAGGAGTTGCTGTAGTTCTTCAGTATGATTAAACATATTTTTTCAATTAGTTAAGGACATACAATTCCTACCCTCCAGAAAGCTACACCTTTTCATTGCAACAATCTCCAATGTATGCCAAGCAAACTAAGGGATTCCTAAAAAATCCACGTCTTCCTGTCTCATCTATTTATTAACACTGTGCAGAAGAAACAAACCTATCTGTTAATATATAACATTAAGCCCTTATAAAAGGACATAAACATTTTCTCTCATCATTCGCATCTGATGAGACAGAAGCAAGACAACATAGTTTAAGTACTCTTATGTTTTACATAAAGGCCAGTGCATGTTGTAAATTCTATATCATATCATCAGGTATCCAAACCTATTGCAATTGAATCACTATGAAGTTAGTATACAACCAGCCACTGTGTCAGAAAAGAAGTACAGGATTTCAAACTGTACGAAAATAAAAAGAGGGCTGAACAGTTTTAGCAAAACCTGTTAGCCTAATTTTTCCTTTCCAAGTACCATTATATGGGGTTTCTGCTGAGCCCACATTGCCTTGCTTGAATGCTAACTGCTGGCTTGCTTTTCAAGAAGGGATTTTCCCATCGTGGGCAGGCTTACCATAGCCACCATTTCAGTCTCCACAATAAATACGAGCTGGTTTCCTTAGAGAACCTAGGAAAACTGTTTAAAATGGAAGTCCACACTGGAGAATCCCAGAAAGAGCATCAGAAGAAGCAAATCTGTTCCCAAAGGAGGTAAGAGCTCTTCTCTAAAAAATCCTGTCTTCTGGTCCATTATTTTGCTTCCCATCCTACTATGTGTCCTAGACTCTGTCAGTAAATTATGGAGGGGCCTGTGATGTTGAAGTAAGTTTAAGGTCTTCAGAGAACAAAGATGGTAGAGAAACAGGCACCAATATTGTTTTAACTGGCACCTGACATTATAGGAAATCTCATTTCAAAAACGAGTATCTGTAAGTTATGAAGATGTTTACGTGGGATCATTATCACAAATGCTATATTTCTAAACAGCCATGGGATGAAAAGGCTCCATTTGTGCGCTTCATGGCCAACATATGTTAAGTGAGCACCTACTACATGGAAATGTTACAGCAACTCCTCTCTCAAACTTGAAAAGATCCTGTAAGAACAGCAAAAAGAAGAAAACTTAAAAATCTGAAGGTCAACTATTTAACAAAACCTGCATTTAGAAACATTCTTTCCCTTCCAAATTCATTAGAGGTCACACTTTTTTTCTAGAAGCCAGGGTGGATGATCTTTGAGCATTTGGATGCTCTTCTTTGGATTTTTATTGGCTGTTACTTAATCTGGCATCCTTTTCAAACCTGTTATCTTACGACTTTTTAGCAGTAAAGCGTTGAAATGCTTATAGCTGGCACCTGCACCTTTCTAAATGTGTTCCACATAATTGTATTTTTCTACATTGTGTTTATTTCAGTTTAAGGACTCAAAGTAGAGCTTTTCTGATGTTTTATTATGGACAGCTGTTCTGTAAATTACAAAGGATTTTATAGACTATAAGAAGTGATTCACAGGCAATCTGCTTTCTTAAAATAACTGACTAAAGGTCTTCTCTCTAGGCCTTGAGGCTCGCAGGAAGAATTTTGAATTTAAACAAGATTAAAGTTATGATAATAGTGTCCCATTCTGAAACCTGTTCCTGGCAAGTTCTCGTGAGAAGGAAGAATAAGGAAGGGTGTTTGTTTTTTTTCTTTCAACTTGTATGTCCCTTAATTCATGTAGCTGACGACAGTAAAATGACACAACAAACAACAATACTATGATATTCCTCTCTAGAAGGATTATTTATTTCTTTGTTGAAAAAAGGTTACTGGCATTTGGTCACTTTTTCTTTTAAGTCAATAATCAAGATTTGAAACTGTGATCAATGCCAGTTGCCTAAGAAGCATTCACTTAATAAACAGGTTCTTTTTATGTAACTTTCAGTTGTTTGGAACTAACATTTTTCATGTTTCTTTCACAGCCAGGAAATTACTTCCCAGGAAAAGAAATCCAAAACACAAAAAGAGCCAAGACAATTTCTTTAACCTCCATGCTCACTGACGCTTTCTGCTGCCCCCAAAAATGAAAGCAGAGACTGTCAGCAAACAGCCAGGGAATGGCACATCACAGCGGTGTCTCTCAGGCTTCAATGTCTCTTCTAATGCGATAAAAATGTGGTGGCTGTTGATTGCCAGCACAAAACAGAAGTCATTGTTCCTCATACCTGCTAGCCAGAGACAAAGCAATAGTTTCAAAAGGTGATCAGCCCTGCATCTGCACAGTCACTAAGCCAGTAGTCATCTCTGGAGCCTCTTTCACCGTCCAGAGTAGTGGGTAGTAAGCGCAATTCTTGTGAAATTAAGCTCCCAAATATGCAGAGACCTCAGGATTTCACCATTTGGCACCACATTTACAGTGAAACAGTCTCAGTGGGGGAATGTGCATGTATGTGCTGTGATGGGAGAGGAGAGATGCTGCACTTTCCTTAGGACAAAAGACAAGATGGAACAGTCATCTCATCCGGTATGTTAAGTCCTCTGTGTCTGAGCTAAGGGCAGAGTGTAAATTAATAGCTATTTTTCCACAGTTACTTCAGTGCATCCCATCATACATACATACTATGTCTAAAGGCTCAAATACCAATGCTTCACAGAAGTTTAAAGCCACAGTAAGATGCACCTCAAGTCTGCTTGCACATGACTCACAGGGAAAGACAAAAACATTCAGTTATGTCTCCTGTAAGAGATTATTTTTTTAATCAATGGTTATATTTTTACACTATTTTTATCTGCTGTGAAAACAATCCTGCTGAGCCAAGAGTGAGGAACAGGGAGTGCACTGTGCGCGCACAGTTAAAAGCAACCGCGTGGCACTGGCAACCCTGAAGAAACAAGAAATAGAATACAAACCAAAAAATAACCTCGCTCTCCTCCACTTGCAACACCTAAAACAACAGGCTGCGAAAATGGTTTCATTAAAAAATAACAAGCGCACGCTCACCAGGGGATATATCAGGGCAAACTGAATAAAAAATTCTTCAATCATTGCTGAAGTAGGTCAACCAGAATTAATTCAAAGGGCAAACATTCAAACTGAGCCTGCCACCCCACCCCCCCCCACACCTCCCCGCTGCATGTCTCTCTGCCTGCCCTTTGACAAGGCCAAGTGGAGACCCAGACTGACTTATTACTTAATTTTGTACAATGCACTCACCACAGTAGGTCTCTTTCTCTCCTAAGTGTAAACTGATAGGCCATGGATTTCCTCCTGATTTACACTGGTGTGAGAGACAGCAGTGCCTGGCGGTATATGGGAACACAAAACCCAGAGCAGAGTGGCTCCCCAGCTCAGGAGACAAGCCCTAAGGACACCTTCTGATAAGACAGTGGTCATGGCAATTTCTGCCTAAGAGACATTTATACTGGCCTACAAGTCCAAAAATGTGCAGAAAGTAAACAACAGGACACAGGATGAAAAAGTCTATGCAGTAGCCAGTAGCAAACCACAAAGACCTGGACTGCTCAACCAGGATCCACATCCTGCCCTGTGCTTCTGGGACAGTGCTCTGGGATGCAACATCTTTGCCAAGTACATCAGCTGGACCAGGGCATAGTTCCCTTGAGCTGACCTTCTGTCAGCATGAACTAGCTCTGATGTATCGTATGGTATTAATTGACTTAATGGCTTTCAGCTATAACACTTTTGCATGCAGCAAAGCTGGTCTAGCACTAGATGTTCTTTGAAACTTATTTATCTTGAGGCAATGGATTTTATGAATCATTATTTGGTTTTAAATCCCCTCTCTCTTCTCCCAGGTGAGCTATCATTTCATTTATAGTAAAAGAGAATAATTCAGGTCATCATGGAATAAAAGCTCTTTTTTTTCCTTCTTTGCTGACTCTAATAAAATACATTAACCTCCCCTTCCTCACCCCATCAGCCTTTTCAAACCTAACCTCACAACTAAGCTTTGAAATGCAGGCAGGAAAGGTTAACTCTGGGGGGTGCAGTATCTTAACTGTTTTATTCAACATCCCATCTAATGAAACAGCTGTCACGCTTTCCCTCCTTTCCCTCCCACTGCCCTAAAAAACCAATTAACCCTATCCCTAGAAGAGCGCATCCTGATGGTATAACAAAGACATGTCACTTTTCCTTCAGTGCCAGCAGTGACGCAGCCACATAAGGGGCAAGAGCATTAAGTTGTGCCCAGATTTCCAGCCTGTGGAGGGCACTACCCCAGCCAGAAGGGAATCATGGCATTTTGGGCAACAACCAGGCTTCCCCCAAGCATGAAAGGGAGCTGTTTTTTAGCTGCAGCTGCAAATACCAGAGTCAGCCCTTTTATTCAAGAGGCAAGAGAAACAACACGAAGCTTTGGTGCATTCGGTGCTTCACCCGGAAAGCAATTTAAGGGAGATCGTATGCTTATAATACCTGTTTCAGATGGCCTATAAGGTGAATGCAACCAAGCTTAAAAAAGTTAGAGGTTTTCTTCTCTGGGACACAGACCTCTCCTAATACACACCACTTAAATCACAAAAGCTGGATTCTACTTCCACTGGTATCAATAGGGATTTTGTCCTTGATTTTAGTGAGAGCTTTACCCGCTCCTGAGAGAGAAAATCAATGCCCTATAAAGCAGCACAAACATGAGATTGGGTTGCTAGTGGCCCTCTGCTGGGAGACAGATTGGGGATGTAGTTTCTGCCATGCTCTTTTGTGAGGCCAACATCAACAGATAAGGGAGCAATTCCATGCTGCGGAGACATGCAATCTTCCAGTGTATAATTTCCAAGAAACGCATTTAAAAGCCTTACTGGATTACTCAAAACAAGAGACTGAAAGAAGTCTGACAGCGTTCGCCTTACAGACCCCTCATAACAAGCTTTTTCCTCCTGTTCCTGCCAAGAGCATCACCTACCCTGCAGCGGGTGTTGCCTTGCATCCCATCAGCACACAGCACCCGGCTCCTCTGCCGTGTCCTGCCAAGGGAGGCAGAAACTTCTAGCAGCAACACCATTCAGATCTCACATATCATTTTGCATTATAGCCACGGTCATGCCAGTGCCATATAGAGACAGCACAGCCCCCAGCTAAATTCAGCACTTAGGATAAATGGGATCAAACTTTGTCAATGTGCTCAGGAAATAATGACTGACATTACTGTGTACATCGAACATCTAAGCCTGGTCTTGAGGGAATAGAGGACATTTAAATGAGCTCTTCTGTGCAAGGCAAGGAGTGTGGATCACTTTATTGTGCTATTACAAAAACATTATTATCAAAAACATTATCCTAAACTCTCATTTATGTTTTAAGAGCAATTTTACTATTAATTGTCTGGGCTCCCCTTACTCCATAATTCAGTGTGTCCAAGCCTGTTTCAGTTTCATGAAACAGGCATCTTTATTACAGCCTTGGGCTACAATTTTCCAATGAGAATTGTCTAAATGCAGGTTTTTCCCTCTTCCTATGTAAAATGCTACTCTCGATTACCTGCAAGCTCACTCCCAGGGGGCAGGAGAGGAATTTGTACTACTGAGTATCTGTAAACTGAAACAAAACTGTCTGTGTCCATCATCATCTCCCACCCAGGCTTTCGGACAGCCTGGCTAACTGGAATGTGGTCTTTCCCGCCCCTGCTCATGGACAGAAATGCTCCCCTGCCGAGGACCTGAAAGAACATTTATCTCCCCATTAACCCTGAATTAAAGAAGCCAACAATTTGACATTATTTCTTACATTTCTGGCATCTTGATTTCTTTCCAATATTACACTCTCTTAGAGTCTTTGTAGCACCTCCTATCCATCAGAGAATCCTTTTGTTTTGTTCCTGCAACTTAGGCCTGCAAAGTCTTTTTGGCATGCCATGAAAACCATGTCCTTGTTCAGATGTCTACTTGGAGACAAGACGATACATCACAGTTGTGAATTTAAAGCAAAAGAGCAGAACTATTACTCTTTTATACTTATCTTTCTCTTGCCAGTTATATGGATCTGGAAGACTTTACTGCGCTGGTATTAAAACACACATAAACAGAGCATCTGGACTTTCTCTTAATGAGATAAAGTTTGGTCTACACTTTCTCAGCAGAATTATCTTTACTGTATAATTGGCAGCAATGATTTCAGAAGTGAGTCCTCATTTTGCCAAGAGCACACTCTGTGAGGAAATGAGGGAGCTGGGGAAGGCAGGCTTTCCTTCTGAGGAAAAGCTGGCTTTTATCTAATTAGAAAAAATATCACAACAGAAGAAAGTCCCATTTTGCCGACCTCTCAAATTCTTCGAACACTGCAAAATAAAACACATCCTCTTTTGAAAAAAACTCCAAATGGCAAGATATTTGTTTTTAGAGATGAGCATTGTAGTATCAGGCACGGAAGCCTTCCTTCCCGCTCCTTTAGGATGCTCTGATAAAAAATTATTGGCAAACATCAGAAGCTAATACTTTATCCCTGCTGCACTGAATTATCAATCCAACTCTTAAACAGGCAGACATCCTATTCAGCTGAATGCTAAGAATTTGGAAGAGATGCCTACAAATCTTTTGTGAAAAATCCAGACTTTTGATCCCATGGAGGAAACCATGTCTCAGTCTACTTTTAAAAAACAGTCTCTAGATGTTTTCTTTGCAAAGCTGGGCTTGAGAATGTCAATGATGCTTCTTGCTGGATGTGACAGGAGTATGAGTAGGACTTTATTGCTACCCTGACTAGAGCAGATAAAGTAGACTTTTCGCCTACCACATGCTTTGAAGTAAAATGGATCAATTAGTTTGGGGTTTGTAGAAAGTGCCTCCTTCAGAAACGTTCTCAAATCATTAGTTACAGCCTGTGCATAGGAAGGGAGACAAATTGATTTCCCAGCACTGCTTCATGCCTTCATTGCTATATCTCTTTTCTCACGTCTGTCTACCACTCTTCTAATCTTTGGTGAGCCCTCACTCACTCTTTTCTTTGCTATCCTTTACTTTTTCTTATTTTTTTTTTTGTCAGAATAAAATGAGTGACAGTGAATCCCTTAATAAAGGTGAAAAGGTATAATAGAGAACATTATCTCCTCCTTAACAGAGTGCAGCATTTTGGTATTCCACTCATTGTCTCTCTCTGCCACGCGAGTATCTTTAGTCATCTTTATTCAGTGCCACTTGGCTCTGTAAGGTTAATTATGCTCATTACACATTTGTGCAGGGATGGGTAAGGGAAGCTGCCTGGATGCCTGCACAAAGCTAAGGGACGTGTTGCACAAACGCTCTAGGATACACAGTCAGGGGTACTGTTATGTCTGGGGCAAAGAAAAGGCAGGCACTGCTCATCTGGTGCTGCTGTGAGTGGCACTCACCTCACACACCCCCATGACATGGGATGCTTGTCTCCCCTCCTGGCACAGGGCTGAATTTATTCTACAAGGACATGGGTATGCTTTGACGTAGAAGGGGCAGGATTTTACCTCCCATCCTTTTATCTCCTCTGGGGGTGGCTCGGGTTAATCCAAAACTTGCCTGAGTGCTTGCCAAGTTTCTCTTTCCAGCATGTATCTCATTGCACCTGCCTATCTTGAATTACATTGCCTGAGCTTCGAGCTTCCAGTGCACTGTGTGGCTGCACAAATGAGTTCCTGTTGTGCCAGCAGTCACCTCTGTCCTCCTCCTCCTATTCTAAACGTGTTTAACAACACCCGCTCTAGGTTTGAACCCCGTGGCTACATATTAATAACCTCCTTCTGTGCTGAGTCATAGGTATCAGTCCTTGTGTTCTTTCTTCCTATCTGTAATCTAGGTAATCTAATTCCCTCTTAACCTCTGTACAGATCTAACTTTGCCCTCGCCCTCTGGTTAACAAATTTCATTAACAGACTTTGTAAAAAGAACTTCATAACAAGACATTTGGGGGGGAAAAAAAAGTTGTATCTAGGTTCTATTAGCACAGGTTTTTTTCTGCATTGTTTTAAATATTTTTTTAAGCCAGTCAAAGACTGTAGGGCATCAAAAGCAGTAGTAGGTTAATTTATTAAAACATCATACATCTATTTTTCTACTATGGAGATTAAATTCACTGGCTGCTATTCTTGTCTTTTAAAAAGCCTTTTCAGTTGACAACTGTTCACATTTAATAGATGAAGTTGTTTTCAGTGATAATCTATACATATTTTTACAGTAATTCTGCTACTGTGTTTTTTGTCATCTCAGATGAATGCCATCTGGTCCCAGTGATTTATTGACATTTCATTTCCTGAGTGAGTTCTTCCATTTTGAACACACACACACACACACACAAATACATATATATCCATAGATATAGATATATAGATACATATAGAGAGAAATTGTTTTGAAACATCTGTCGAAGGGAGCACCGCACCTTTACTCTCTGGAATTCACCCCCCTCCAAATTGTTTCATCATTCTCAGTAGCAAAGACCAAGGAAAATAAAATCTTGAAAAGCATCTGCGACATTCTTATCTTCTCTGATTACTGCCTAATATCTTAAGGGACCTACTGATTTCTGTGGCCTCCTGTTCCTGATACGCTTCAGGATTAGCTTGTTATGTACTGCTGACTATAGAGATCTTCCAAATTCTCACAGCCCCTGATGAGCACTCATTTAAAATTTACCTGCCAGTAACTTTTACTTTGCACCATAATTGTACAAAGAGAACTTAAGATGAATTTCCATCTTTAACAGCCTTGAAAGAAGAGCTTTCAAGGCTGAGGTCAATTATACTTTATAATGCAACTTTGCTTCTTCTGCATTACCTGATACACCCAATGCACTAAGAAGTTAAAAATATTTTTATATATCCTGCATACATGTGAACACATAAGGAAATCTTGAAGTCTTTTTGGTACCAGGTCTTTCTACCAACACTAGACAATAAGAATGTCAATTTTCTTTACAGTATGAATTACTTATGCATATTTTATTAGGTAGTATGAATTAATTATAAGGTCATCACAATATGAAGGACTTAAATCAGTTGCCTAAATGTAGATATCTAATGTAACTTGAGATGTGCCCTTTTAGAACTCATATATCCACTGGGTTGGCAAGAGTTAATGACAGGCGAAAATACTCCAGTTTTGTTCTACATAGTATTTTGAATACCATTTTTGAAGCAGCAAGGTTTACCCATTAAAAAGAAAATTATTAGAAAGGAATGAATACATTTCTGAACGTATTCAGCAGACAAAAGCAGAAAGTTAGTTTTGGGGGTTTCTTCTGTTTAATTTGGTTTTTTGGTTGTTTTGTTGGGGTTTTTTTCCTGTTACCAATGAGCATAATAAATAGGACTCATTGGAAGAAATCTTTAAGCTCAAAACCAGCTGAATTATTTCTCTGTCTGGAATTTAATTCATAAAATGTGATGCTCTCCCACCACCATTGCCACATGTTATATTAAATCTGAATTAGACAATGAAAATGGTCTTCTTTGAGGTACTAGTTCCAGACGGACTCATGAGACCCCTCAAAAGGCAGGAAGGAAGAATAGTATTTCAAAAGCAACTCTGAAGCTAGTACAGCTTCAGGCTCACATAGATTCACACATGTCCTTCTGGTATAAATATCACACCTGTATCCTTAGGAAAAGGACACTGGATCATGACCTAATTACAGTAATACTTTAGCATTAATAGAGATTTCTCATGTCCCTGTCAAACTCTTACAACTCATCTTGCAGCAGGTAGGTATTATTTCTTACTCAAGGCTAAAATTCACCAAATATTTAGGTCTTTGTAATTCGACGAATTTCCCATTTGGTGGCACTTGTGATGCCAGGAGATGCAGACATATGCACAGGCTTTTTGAGGACAGGGTTCTTTATAAAGCTGGTAATTAGTGGCCCAAGCCAAGAGGTGGATCTCTAGAAAGAATGACTGCAGTGAAGGACCAAAACGAAACCTTCATTATGACCCTGTTGTGAAACTCTTATTTGTAGACAGCTTCTTAATGCGATTGCTAGGTTGAATTAATTTTCAACTCTCAACTAACTTTGATCTCAAATAACAAGAGGTCATCAAGATAAATGCTGCTCATGCTTTAAATGACATAATGATATTATTAGGAAAACCTGAGGGATTAAAAGCTAGACTATTTATTCCCACAAACAGTCCTAGTGAGGTTCATCAGACCAACTGGATGCACAAATTAACCAACCTTATATAAAAGAAAAAGAATTTTAGAAGTTCATCATAGCTGCTGTTTCTATTGTTTTGTTTTGTATTCAGCTGAACCAGTGAAATGAGGAATATTATATACCATTTACGGTGTCTATTAGGATCAAGATTTTAACTCAGAGGTGCTGTGTGAACATCTATGTAGCATAAAGCACTTCAAACCCAGCTCTTAGAAGCACAAGACTTGGTGTTCGCTCAAAAGCAAAAAAACCCCAGAACTAAACAAAATCCCTCTGAAAAACATAGACTTGTCTTGTCTCATCATTTGGCCCCATCTTACCCCTTTCATTCTTCTCCACAATGGGGGTTCTGTGCACTGGCACCTTAGGGCTGTTTCATCTCTGCCTGGGCAGCAGCTTCCACGAGGACCTAGTATTTGTTGCTGGCTTACAGCTCTTGCAGCACGCCTCAGGGCTCTGCTCCCAAGTACTCAGGCCGTAGTCTAATGAAGATCTGGGATGCCGTGAAGTTGCACTCCCAAACCTCAGTCCTGATCAGTGCTTCTAAAGCTTAGCTGCATCCAATTAAACCTTCTTCATAACCACTAAAGCAAATTGAAGGCTTATCTAGTCTCTAGCAAAACAGTGCAGGAGAGCAGAGCGTGGCCACCGAAGCCAGTGCTCCTCGTTCTAGCAGAAGTTTCAGAGGTAGATGAAGATAACCAAGAATGCAGGGTTGCTAGCCATGGCTATGGTCCCTATGGCTATAGAAAAAATACTTTAGGAATTCAGCGCCTGCACCATTACTAACAGTGAGGACTGTCACCTCGGCAGATGGCTGACAACCACTGCCCTACCAATCACCTCAGTATCTCGTAGTTCAAGATGGTGCTTAAAACTGTTGTGTCAGCTGGCTGTGCAGTTATGCTAACATGCCTCATCTGGGGTCCCAGTGGAGATAAACTACATTATCCAATTGCAATAATTTTTCTGTTGTAGACAGAGGCTGATTATCTGCAATGATCATTACACCAAGGTACTGAGATTCCCAGCAAAGGACCTGTACTAAGTAACACATTGTCTGCAGCAAAGGCAGAAACAGAACTGAAGGAATAAATCTTGCTATGCAGTAACTCTTTAACCACTTCGATTTGGGTGCTTCCACCTAGACTCCATGTAAATGTTAACAGCACAAATTTGCATAAGACTGGTGTGTTAGCATATGCATTTTGTCCACAGTAAATGCAAATACTACAAATTCCAAGACAATCTAAACACTCCTAGAGAGCATCAAACAAATTACCTGCCTCACTGAAAGAGCAAAGCGTCTGTTTTCCAACAGTAACAATTACCAGTACAGCTGTGCTTACAAGTCAAGATGCTAAACTGAAGTGCAGAGTAAGTTAAATCAGCCTGTCTAACACACCAAAAGTGTACTTTCACCAAGGTGCAGTGCCATATGAAGGTGATACACATGAAGGGAGTATCATGTACATGATGCTTCTGGGGTGAACATTTCTGAGGAAAGAAAGCAAACAGAAATGACCTTACAAGTAATAAAATACCAGCCTTCTTCAGTGTTCTTAAAGTAATCTGAGAAAAGATCAGACACTTTTATGTTTACCTCTCAAAGTACAATGATTCTCTTCCATCCCTCCCCAAGCAGGCTATTTAGTATAACGGAAATATCTATATAGTAGAAAATATATAATTCATTGTCACTTCTCTCTGTATGTCAAAAAATGAATTGGGAACATCCATATTAGGAAAAAAAACCCATGAATTAATAAGGCTTAAGCAAGAGACCTGGAGACCCACATCACCCCTGGGATGTTGACTGGTTACCTGAAGACTAGGTCAGAATTACAAACTGGCCTCTTCAGGGATTTTGCAGCTGGATGTTTGGGATCAGGAACTGATCAGGAGTAGAATTTCAAGTCAAGATAAGGCTTTAATTATTGAACTCTTAATACTTTCTTGTCCCCCTCCTGTCAGTGTCTCAAAGAGAGGACACCCAGCATAGCTCCATTTAATGTAATGAGCAGTTCAAGGATGTTTGCTCCCATGGCCATAATGATGCCCCCCACAGTTACTCATGTTTACTTGACTGCCTATTGCAAATGCTTTGGCAGAGAGAGAAGCACATGGAAAAGGCCCCCTCCCTGGTGGGAGACATAGAGAGGGCAGTGGGTGCAGCACTGCAAAGCTAATACAGAAACAAGCCCCAGTCAGGGAAGGGGGCAGCAGGTACACTGAGCCCTACACAGCTGGCAGCTCAGAGGTACAGGAGAACACCCATATAGCCTCCTTTTTGTCAGCCTTCCTTTTGCCCTCTCTTGGGGCTGCCTCTGCCCAGGGGCGAGAAGCCTGTCACAATCCCTTCCTGGCTTCCCGGGGCCACTAATGGTCTGCAGCGACAGGAATAATGCAATTTGTCAGGAAGGGGACAAATGCTGCAGTAACAATGCCCACCAAAAGTCAGGCAATGGCACAGTGTAATCGTTTCTGCAAGACACCCTTCAGTAGAACTAAGCTGGGGAAAGCCTGTTAGAGAAAGACATTGTTTGCCTGTCCTTTATTGAAATTCTCAAGAAAACCAAATGTTACTGTCCCTAGAGACTTCAGCAAGGAAACTAAGTGACAAGGAAGATGAATGCTTCCTACTGCCAGTGACATACCCAACACAGATATATAGAGAATATTTTCATAACTTTGTGCTTTAAATGCCTTTATTAGAGAAACAAGATTTATGCTTCTGGCTCTGAGGGAGGGCAACAGACACAAACTGTACAAGTAGTTGTGTACATATGGATGTGTGCATGTACATATCACACCAGGGGCAAGCAAGGGAAAAGGATTAATGATAAAGTAATCTGCCTCCGAATAGAAAGGCCCTCCCTGCTGTTCTCAATTTTCCTGACTTCTGTTCTCGTTAGAATCTCTGAAATAAAGTAAGTTACAATGCAATATCCTATGATCAAAGTCATAGCCTCAAAGAGGAACAAACCTAGCTTTTTCTTTTATAGCTGTGTCATAACTAAGGTCACTAGAGGACACAAAAAGTAGGTATAATTCTTCAAGTAGTTGTGTATATGTCCATTGCAGGCAAATATCTAAAAACATTGCATATATTAAAAAGAAACACAAAAGATAATTTTTAGCAGGCATAAGCCTCTGATGACAACTTCAAATCAACATAACTACTTTAACTTCACAGTGACCCTTTGACTGGTAGAGAGAGAAGAGAATGAGGGCAATGTCATTCATTCTGCGTGTTAGTTTAGGCATTACAGGTGAAGTACAATCACTGCCAAAAAACTGACTTAAAATAAGGAAAAGCAGCACTATCCAAACCCAGTATTTCAAAATAAGCCCCCTGCAATGTGCAGACCATGAAAACATGAATACACAGAGAAGAATACAGAAAGCATTTTTAAATCCCTCCTTAAATATGTTTTCTAGAACCAGTAAAAACACAATAAGGATGGAGCTAACTACTTATTGTTCTAAAAACTTGCATGTGCTTCATGTCTGTCCTTTGGGGTTTTAAATCTGTTTATCCCTTTAAAGGTGTTTTTTAAATCCTAGCAGGCATACAGGCAGAAATAGCAGCTTGATAAAGGAGCATTTGCTAAATGAAAAAATAAACAAAAGCAACCCTGTAATATAGGGCAGACTCTCTGTCCTATATTCCAACAGGCTTCCCGCCCACGTCGTAAAAAACACACCCTTATTATGTGGTTGACATCAGGCCAGCCTGAAGAAGACTCTGCTATCTTCAAAAACAAGCCTGCAAGGCAGGCTAGCCTTTAGTTCTGTGATCTGCTGGGAGAAAGGGGCAGGGAGCTGGGGAGCTATCTGGGCAGCAAACAGGAGAACAAGTGGTGCTCCAGATCAGGTCTCAACTCCCTCTCAGTTCTCAGCTGAATATAAAGGAGCCATTAAAATGTGTAGCCATTGAAAGCTGTGGTGCTTTCTTCTCTTCCACGGCCATTTACTTTTTCCATCTCCAAATGCAGATCCAAATGGTTCTACCTACAGCCTGCCACAGGTACCCTCAGACTTTCTTCCAAAGGTGAGCTGATTGCATCTTGATCTCTAGATTTGGCAGGCTCAATTCAGTGAATATTACAAGATTAATCAAATGTTGAAGCTTTGGGAATTAAGCAATAACCTAGGCCTGCATACCAATGTTGTATTTGGAGTTCCCTGCAAATTTGGCTATATTTGGCTGTGGCTCTTCTCTGTGAAAAAGAGGCTGAAAAAAGAACTGTATGGAATTTGCTGATTTCTCTGTACTAGGTGCATGAAATCATACACTAATCCAGATTTACCCAGACCCCTGTATAGAGCTGAATTCAGCCCAAGATTATCTGAAACTGCACCAAAGCCTCATGAAAGCCTTGTAAACTGAAGAAAAATGTTCTTCATTTCTCAGCTGACAACAAAACCAGAAAATGAGGCAGTTTCTCAATTGATTATGAAATCAATCTACCCATCCATCCTCCCTTTTAGAGATTTCTGGAGAACAACAAATCAGTGAGTACCCACTTGCTAACCTGTCAATTATACTGTTGCCATAATCAAATTTCAACATACTGTGTCATTCTCCCTTTCCAACATCCTTGTAGGTTCAGTTCAGGCATACTGAGCAGCCTGTAGTATTCACTACAGGCTGAAGTAAAGATGAATGATGAAAATGCAAAGACTTAATCTGGCTCTAGTCTTGCAAAGGAAACAAGGTACCTGTCCTAAAACCAGAGGGCAACTTGACCTTCCCGTCCTACTTCCCTGCACAGAAGTGTCATAACATTTCTGCCACTGCCCAGTGCTCAACTGAATCAGCACTTTCCTTTGAGGGTCCTGGACAAATCCCTTTCTTTGCCAATCCACAAAATGGTTGCTGGTTTCCAGCAGTAGAAAACAAAAGTGTGTCTGTCTCAAGGAACTGTAGAAATGGATTTGGTGCTCTACACATGGCATTAGGACTTCATTTGCTATTCCTAGCGTTCCCTCCATTTTACCCTCATGTGGATTGCAAGGCTACTGTAACCTCTTGCAGAAGCACATCTCTTCAATATACCAAGTTAGAAGACATTATACCTTTAAACACAAATACATTCACATAGTATGTGCTCCTCTATTTAAACGTCAATCTCTGTCTTGTATGAACATGCTATCTCTTTAAGGTTTCTTACAGAATTTATCAGGTTGTTATTACTTACGCTTTTTTTCCTGCTAAGATTTAGAGCTGTTCACAGACAGATCAATCCAGAGATAAGGAGAAAAAGAGATTAAACGTGATTTCTTTTTCAGAGGACTGAAGTCTGTATGAATAATATAATGCACCTCAGACATTCTCATGACCAAAAGAATTATACAGATTATAAAGCAGCATGAAGATAAAATTAATTGGGTCTCTTCGCATGGTATCTGTTATGAAAGCAGTTAAAATAGTTTTGTATATTTTGGATGAGTTGAGAAAATGTCACTTTCATGATTTTTTTCCCCTCTCCTTTCAATCAGTGTCCTTTTATTTTCATACACCTGCTAAGTGCATCCCTCTGTATTCACTCAGCATGATGGGTTTCATACTTAGTGGAAAATGAACAATTCGTACCCTGAAGATTCCAATTATTCGGTTCCCTCAAAGATTCATCTTCGGAGTATCAACGAAGAGAATGGAAAGTTAAGCTAGGAAAAAGTGAGAAAATATCTTTTTTTCCAATAAAATGTTGCTTCAGGGTAAGGGGGGATTTAAAATCAACAGCTTGACAGCCTTTAAGAAACAAACTAAGAGCAAAAGGTTGTCAAAGGAGATCTGCAATTTCACACATTTGCATCATTATCAGGACAGTTTTACTGCAGTTCTAATTCTGCCAGATATGCCTGAAGAAGAAAAAATAATATTAAAAGGAAGTCGTGATTCTCCTTCATACTGAACAAATGACTCCGTTCCTTCAGAAAAGTATCAGAAATCCTGCAATGCCACCCTGTTCTTGTCCCTGTGACATTTTGGTGAGGACTGTAAATTTAACTGGCAAGGACTTCCTCCAGCAACTTGATCCAATTCTGAATTTCAAGGTGATATTTATATCGTAAGTGTACTTGTTAAATCACGGTCAAATACAACCCTGACCAGAGGGTGTGCCTGGATCCTACAGGACATTTAATTCCCTCTTACAGACCTGGAGACTTAGAGATGTTAACTGGAGGACATCTGAAGCCTCTGTATACCTGGGCTTTCTGCCAGTTGTTCACCAGAACTGAAATATCAGATGTTCAGATTTACTGCATGAAGAGTTAAGGGCAGAGCTTGCTCTTATTTGGAAAGCTTGGGCTCAGAGTTTGATGAGCCTATGAATCTCTTTAAGGTTCAGAGTGTTTACATTTTCCTTTTTTCCTTCAAATACATTCTCCTCCTGGATACAGATGCTTTCAAATTTGGAATGGATTTGACTCCTAGGTATCACCGAGTGCAACCTGTATGTCAGGTGCGTTCAGAGCATTTTCTATTCCCAATTACACCGCACAGGCACTTCCAGACAAGCAGACTGGAAGCTATGAGTTATGGGCAAGACAAAAGAGGGGACACAATCCACTGACAAGAGAGAACCATGACCATGCAGTACCCAAGACAAGGAAATGTTAGGTCCCATTTACTGCTGAAGTCTCGCTCGTTATTTTCCAAGTCTTGCTCCAAACTTCAACTTCTACATACTAGAGTCCCAAACAGAACCAGAAAAGAAACGGTCAAAATACCACAAGACAAGCTATTTTAGAATTATATCAGTGTATGTAAAATGCAGAAGAACATGAACTTTTGTATAAGAAATACAGTTCTACAAAAACGGTTTCCGAAAGCCACTCTAACTTTACAGCTTTAGAAATTCAAGTAAGTGTCTGGTAAGCTTTGGGATCTTGAGGGGGCTCTACTAATCCTGTAAATTACCTAAAATTCCTCTATATCAACAAGAACAACCATCACAGGAATAAAATGAGGACAGACAGACAAGAAATAGTCCAGCTGTTTTAAGTTCTCTTCTGGCCAACCATCTGATTACAAACCCCATGCACTCTCTAACCAGCTGAGTTCCCTTTCTAACTCTCCACCATGCAGATGTGAAATCAACTTTGGAAAACAGGTTAACATCTGCCATTTTCACTTCACAATTTCTCAGGCAGATAGAAGCATTTTGCAGTAGTGGTATCCACTAAATGGATGTTCATTGTTGTCTTTGTCACATTATTCAAGTAAAACAGGAGCACTGATGGTTCGCAAATGACATTGATACAGACTGCAATGACAACTGTTCTATATAGCAAATTTTGCTTCCTTCTGAAAGGGTTATTACATGAATTACTTGGTTTGATCTTGTTTCAGTGTAATAACCTGGTGGTAGAGAGGGAGGGAGAAATGTAATGAAAAAGAAAGAAATTGGAGAGCAAACAACCAAAGGTCTGAAATGTACCTTTAGACAGAGGTGTGAAGCATGGGAACAGAGTGTACTTACAGCCTACTGAGGCCTGTCTTTTACTACAATAACAGGGACATCATTTACTAAACAAACACCAGCTGCCTATAGATCTCTGACACCTGACCATTTAGGCAGTTCAAAAACCTTCATCAAACACAGTCATCTCTTAAAGAGTAAAAGCAGAGCTTTCAGCATTAAGAATCAAGGGAAAAAATAATACGGCTTGTTCCCCTCAAAGATATGGGAAATAATTTTTGGACAGGCATTTCTTTTCTTCCTGGGCACACTACATCAATCTGCCAGAGCTGTGTGCAGCAGCGAAGGGAACACTTCTCTTGTTTCACGTGGGAAGCAACACCTAAAATAAAGATGGCTGTTTTGAAAATAAACACACTCATGGGCACACTTCCTCAGTTTCCTCAACTGACAGTCCAACCCTGACTCTCCAGGAACCTCTGCACCTTTGGTTGCAAAGCTGGAGATAAAAAACATGAAACATTTAAAAACATACTTTTCCTTGCTTGGTTTTCCATTCTTACCTGCACATATTAATTTCATCTGCAACGTGGATCGTTTAGCAATACTGTAGCACAACTGAAAGCCAATAATCACTCAGACTCAAAAGTCCATGCTCACAGGATGGCACAAGACTATTTGGGCTGGTGGAAAGCCTTCCCACCAGACAGATGGGCCATGTGTGATTAATGGTGTTCGACCCAATGCATTCTTAGCAAAGGCACTAGAACCACTTCACTTTCACAGTGAAATAGCTGATCACAGCAAGGCAAGAGAACTACCTCCTTCTCTCTTTGTCTTTCCAGAGATGCCTTGATGGCAACATCTACTGGGAGAAAAGCTGCAAGACTTGTGCTCTGTAATCTCCTCCATCTGTCCATTACAGCATTCCATCCAGGATGGATGCTGATTGCTTTTTAAAGAAATCTTACAGTGAGTGGAGGATGGAAGAGTTGTGACCCACACTATATGATGTGGGAGAACACTCTATACCTATCAGTGTTAATGAAGCGCCAGGTCTCTGCAGTCATTCATCACCACCCTGTAAATCTACCTACTTTCCATAGCTGTTGTTTATTTGGGAATGAGATTCTAAGGTTTCTGTTCACAACTGTGTAAGGTTCAACTGGAGAGCAATGTTGAAAGAGAAGAGCATTACAGTTTAAACAATGACAGAAGGGCATTTGCCCACTGGTTTATTCTGTTCTGCTTTGTTTAAATTTAGCTATTGTTTGCCAAAGCTTACTCCTCTCTGGACCATAGATCTTTCCACTTAACTCTGAAATGAGGTCATTGACATTTCCTTGCGATTATGTTGTGTTTCTCAATTACTGCGCTGCCACCAATATAGCACTGTTAGTGGGGTTTATAGACCACTAATTCCATAACCCATCTTGGACCAGGAGAGGTAAGTCCAGGCAGAACAGTAGTAACTGGCGTAAAACCTGCTGTCTTTCTTCCTTGATTCTTGGGAATCACTGAAAACAAATGCTACCTTTCTGTCCAGAGGCAAGATCCACTCAACTTTGGTGACGCTTATGACATGCATCCAGTGAGTTTTTAAACCCCTTCACTGCATACCTGACTACTTGTCCAGGCTACTATCCCAGTGCTTAATTACTCATCTCCTTTGAAAGATTTTCAAGGAGATCTACCCAAATCTCCTTTCCTGTAATCTCAGCCCACTCATCCTGTGAGAACACAGGAAGATATCTGATCCCTTCTACTTACACACAAGTATCTCATATGAATTTTTAAAATCTCCTAAATATAAGCAGTCCCTAATTATGGAATGGCATAGTTGTAAGGATAAAAGTACGTGTTATTCAAACAAAAATTGTATGTCTAAAGAAAACTGCCTAAGGCATGAGACCCATGTGGCCTGTATCACCTGCATCATCTTATCATTGTTTCAGTTCAGGCTTATATTGCAAGGGACAGAAATATACGGGATATACTGAGGTCTGAGAGCAGTGAAGTGCATGTGCCATAAGCCATACACCAATGTAAGATAAGCAGAAAGAAGTGGGATGATTTCTTGCTTTAGATAGCCATCTCTTATGGAGGTAAAATTCACATTTTGAGAGAATGGCCATGTGAACCATCAAATAGAAGATTTAAAATCCACAAACTATTGTTTGGAGGTAATGGTGGCAATTGTTTTGGAGGTTACATAGCATAACTACAGCAACTGGCAATAGATTTCTTTTGTAAGCAACTATCATGGGAGACAGTAGCTCCTTTTAGTATTACACTCTGAGCTAACATACAGCATTCCTGTCTCAGAGTGTGTATTCTTCAGGACAGCTAATGTTTTCTGGAGGTTATTCTACACTGCCAGGCATATTCTACACTGCCAGTCATAAACACGAGCATGGTCTCGACCGCAGTTAACTGCAATATTAAAACAACTCCTGTGACCCTTATTTCGCTCTGTAACCTGAATTCAAGGCTCAGCTTAAACTGCAGACAGATGTAACATTTTCCCTTTGTGCATTTTCCTTTCCCTTTGCCTAGTTCATTTTATCAGGTTAAAAACTTGGCAAGCCACAGATGCTAAAGCTGTGTGGCGGTGAAAGGCCATGCACCTTCAAAGCGGCAGCTCTGCCGTACAGGCTCATTTTCAGCCTGCTTGCTCCCCCCCTATTCTTCTGCTCAGCACCCAATTAGGATGTTAAAAGTAAAAGCAAAGCTGAGACTTCAAGCCATTTTATAAGCTCTCAAGCTGAAAGCTTGACATATCTCTGCGTCATCTCATGACTGAGCAGAATTCTTTAATTTTATGTGCCTGGAAGTGTACTAGATTTGCTTTCACATAGTTGACTGTCTTCAGCAGAATTCTTAAAAAAAGTGGACTTTCTTTTACTGACTTCTTTGTGGCTGCAATCCCCAGCAACAGTCAAATTCCTCCCTTTGTACCTAGAGATCTTCCCTCACAAAACTCCACGCTAGAGATGCAGTTGAAAATGACAGTCATTTATCTGAAGTCACTTCAACTGGGAGTGCCATGCCCTCACCTGTCAAAACTAAGCCTCTTTACCAATGTCCCTGCAGAGACTTCCCGATGCCACTCTGAGCCACAAGGCTTTCCTTTCACAAACGCATCACCTCCAGTGATAGATGAGATCTACAGGTGCAGGCAGCCCACCGGCACCTCAGTGTCTGGCCTCCCCCCATGGTGCCAGGCACAGCCCAGCATCACTCAGGGATGCTGAGCATCCTTCCAGTCTGTTGCTATCACCCCAGATGCCTTTTGCTACTTGCTTCTGCAGTGCACACACACACACAGAAGAAAAGCCCTTTTACCCACCTTCAAGCATTTAATCTTCTCCCCAGACCCACACAAGACTTTACCCCTTGGCTCCATCACTAGCACTTTCTTTTTTAAACAAACTTCACAAATTCATCCTCACTCTCCCCTGACCCCTGTCTCTGCCAGCCTTTCCATCTGATTCCTTTCTGGCTACCCAGTCCCATCAAGAAACCCTCGCTAACACACATTTGCTGGCCAAAAAAAAAAAAAGTTATGAGTGAATAAATAAATGATTTGAAGGAATCTGGGCAGCCAGAAAACTGTCCGTTTCCCTGTGACGTTTGCCAGTGCACAACTAATTTTACCCTAACAGCAAAATGACCTGGGGTAAACCAGGGCAGCTTTAAAGGAGAGAGAAGATGGTGAAGGACTGAGGTGTGAGTTTACCAGCAAGTAACAGAGGAAGTTAGTATTTCCTTTTAATCAAGACTGATTTCTGGAACTAAGGATGGCTGGAAGATAATTCTCTAATGGCAGTAAAAAAGCCTATGTGAATCTGCTACTAGAAATTTTGGCAGAGATATTTTGCCTTTATTTATTTATAAGTATATCAAATCAGAAAGCCATCCGCTGGAGGCCAGTGACCAGGGCACACTGAAAGAAAATAATCCTAGCTACAGAATGCTGACACACAACCTCTCTCCTTAAATTACTCATTTGGAGGCATTTTAGTTTGCCTTTTTATTTTATAAAGTACAGGTGGATCAAGAGCTCGTGCAGTCAAAAATGGAAGCAAACAGACAAAAAAAAAATAGGGAGAAACTTTGGCTTATTTTAGAAGTTCCTATTCAAAACCACTCGTGATCCTCCCTCCAGAAGGGAGGGCAGACCTCTAGAAAAGGAGTTAACATGATGGGAGGGCTGACAAAAGTTGGAACACAGCCTAAGCAATTAGTAGACTGTCAGTAATTGGAATTAAGTAATCAACTTCAACCACTACGAGAATGTACTGTGGAGAACACTCTTCCATTGGCAAGGAGATGAATGGGATAATTGTACGGCTTTTCCATCTCTAGCTGCTATGATTCAATGGCAGAATAATCCACAGGCAATTGAATGTCTGCAATTCAACAATGAAATTCCAGGATCAATATTTAATTCACAATTCTCTTACCTTTTCTTTAAATCCACTTTAAGCTTATTAATGCTCTGAATGCATTAAGAGGCTCTTACTTCTCCTGGGTGAGTGCATCTGAAGCAGAATGCCTCCTGCGTGGTCTCAGGTTGCGGTATGTATCGACTCACACTTTTTGCCTTGCATATGTATTGTGATAAGTGTTCATTAAAATCACAGTAAAGAAAAGAGCAAGTGAGCTCTTGAATCCTGAGACCCATCCTGAAGTCCTGCATAGTACTATATCACTCTGGCTGGGCTGTTTCACAACAGCATGCGTGCTGAGCAAACAGTACAGCAGTATTTGCTCACCTTACAGCATGCTGCAGGGCTTAATGAGGGTGAAACTGCAGCTGCATCTTGCAAAGTAGCTGAGGAAGAGAGAAGAGGGGCAGGACCTAATCACAATTTGGTACTGGCTTCTGGTATTGGTACCCAGGAACAGGTTGCTTGGAGAGGTGGTGGATGCACCATCCCTGGAGACATTCAAGGAACAGGCTGGATGTGGTTCTGAACAACCTGATCTAGCTAAAAATGTCCCTGCTTATTGCAGGGACATTTGACTAGATGACCTTTGAAGGTCCCTTCCAACCAAAACCATTCTGTGACTGCCCATCACATGAGGCATGGGGAAGATGTGCAACATGGTGTTACAGGCTTGGGAACTGGCACACACAGTGCTCCATGCATCCAGATGCTCCGCTCTTCTTGTGGCTGACAGCCCCCAGGGCAGCCCACCTAACAGAACATGGCCAGTCCCCTGACTGGTCCCCAGATAACAGCCAGCAAGAAACACAAGTGAGTTCCAAGACCCTGCTTACGAGAACAGCCCTCACAGCCAGCTGCCCAGCCGAGGGACTGTGAGCCTGCAACCAAAACGTGCCCTGTGAAGGGAGGCACGCATGAAATATTCATTTCCCAGATTGCCTGCATTTGCATAGTAATAAAAAGTTCATCTTCATGGCCCTCTCTGGCCCCCATTAATGTTTTTATTGTTGTACCTGAGGTTTGGGGGAGGAAGGGAGAGTTACAGCCATGGAAAAGTCTCCTTTGGAAATGACAGCCCTAATGGAGCTTATCTCTACCAACAGTAATTTAATCCAAAACGCTGAGGTAGAGGGTTGCAGCACTCTGTTAAGAAAACATTCTTTTAAGTGAGATTGCTTCTAACTTCAATTAGGCCCTATCCTTTTTTTTTCCTCCCCTGCTTTTTCCCTTTTCTTCTTTTTAGCCTTCTCTTCTCCCTGCTCCCACCTCTGAAGTCAAAGGACTTTCAGCGAGGCCAGGATTTTCTTGGGAGAAAGCTGTTTTGTCGGTTGTTGATTTCGCAATGGAGATGTATCTGACCCTCTTAACTGATGCACTGCTCATGACAGTTCAATTAGCCCAGACGAAGACCAAGTGTTCCTATGATAAAGCCCTAGTATCTCTGTCTCCCCAGGGCCTCAGGAGAGGGTGCAATCTGGCTTCACTTTGTGCATGTTATTATAGTAAGTTCTTTAATTACTTTTACAGCAAGGATGAGTGGTCGTTTTCCAACGTTGCAGGCTTCCCCAGTGTTGCAGAAAGATAAACAACCCCTACCAGTAACTGAAGAGAAGTGTAGGCAGAAAGATGTTAGAGACAAATCCTAAGATTAGACCAGACAGTTTGTAAGAAAGTCAGATCTTTAAGTTCCTGCTGGTAGGATGAGAAGATCCCCTCTGCTGGGAGGCCGCAAGGCAGAGCCCTATCTGCTCCCTGCACATTCCCAAGGACCTAAAAGTACTGCAGGAGACTACAAAGAATCTTAATTTTTGTTTTTAACATGCAAAATCAACTACTTGAAAGCAAACGCTGCTGCTGATCATCACAGACAAGGCACGTAGCACGTACAGTGTGATACCCTGCAAATTTTAAGTAACGAGGTATTTCTGGTAGAAGCCAGTCAAAATTTATCTTCCTGCTTCAGTAACTTTTCTGGTTGGGATTTGTGTTGGCGCAGCTAAGCAAACCAACAAAACCCCCTATACAAATATAGAAGCGTTATTGATTTCTTGGAGGGCAGGTTCCTTTTGGGATAAACTCACACAAAAAGAAACAAGCAATCTCAGCACATACCTTGAAGTGTTCAGCAAAGGGCACCCTCAGTGCCCAGCTGCTCTCATGAGATAAGGCATTTGCATACGTGACAGCCTGGTACTTGTTACTACAAAAGGATTCATAATGGAGTTTCAGGGGATTAAACTGTAATAACCTTGTAAGTTAGAATTTCAGTGTAATCTGTGTAAAACAAAAGCATTACAGAATGCCAGAGGCAGGGCCCTGTTTCCATTAAAAGACAGAGATCACTGGAAGAAATCCCTGCCCATAGCAGGAGTGTTGGAACTATGCAGCCTTTAAGGTCTTTGGGAACGTAACGGTAACTGACTTGCAGAGAACAAACAGAATTACTAGATTGGAAAAAAGACCACTTTTGAACCGAGAATGTTGAATGAAGTCACCGTTCAGCCACGTCACACATCTGATGGCTTTTATGGCTCTTAGGTTTTCAGCTCCACATTGGCATTGCAGTACCAAGGTCTGACCTCGAAACCAAGCCTTCCGCCAGCATAAATGATAAAAAAGGTGCTCTGCAGCTTTGCACTGGGGTTCCTGGGTTCCTTGTGAGTTTTGTTACTGTCAAAGTATTTGTTACTGCATTTTCTGTTCACATAGAAAATCTCTGGCATTATTAAGCACAACAGAGCTTGCAGCCTGCATGCACACCCCAAATACTCCAAAACCTACTTCTGTAGCCAGTCTACAGGATCACACCTAAGGCTTTACGAATTCAAAATCTGCATCCCTCCTATAGTTCCTCCTCAAGTTTTGTAGTCACTTCACTAGTTATTTAAAACAACTTCA
>NW_009943127.1:0-36640 GCF_000696875.1 Nestor notabilis | reverse complement strand
AGGAATGAAGTTCAGCAAATGCAGGAACACAGAAGTTTCTTTTTATTCCCATTAAACTGTGGGGGATTTTTAAACACATATTTACACAAGACTTCATATAACAGGATTTCAAAGACTCTCTGAAAGCAAATAAACAGAGGGGCCCAGAAGAAACAGCAGGCGCTGACTTCCAAACTCGACGCAGCCCTGTGAGCATCAGCAGAGAAAATGGCTTCTCTGCAAAGCTCTTTGTGAGCCCCTGAAGCCCATCTACTCCCACCAGAGGCCAAGTGGGAAAGCCCAGCGATTCTCTGTGTGTAACAAAGCCACTCCAGTATCCCTCTCTCACAAAGCCATCTCTTAGGCATCCATCCTTCAGGCATGACCTGGATCTTTATCTTTAAACCCACTTTCTCTTTCACCAGCTGCTTTATCAGCTCCTTCTGATGGCTTCTGAAAAGACAGCTAAAAGCTTTAACCCCCTCGCTTTGTTTATTTAAGGCAGTGTGATTTAAGTGGCAGTAGCTGGTGAGGATGAGCAAGCTTTTCCTAGTGATGGAGACCCTGACAGCAACTGCAACCACCCAGCTACCCGGTCCATGTGGCACTGCACCTTGTCTGCTCCTCCAAACCTTGCTCTGGAGGAGCCCAAAGGACAGCACTTTCTCTGCCAAGCAGCCCAGCCTTATCTTGCCCTGCACACTGATGACTGACTCCCCCTGAGCCTTTCTTTGCATTTTGAGTGTGGCAGAGCCTGCTGATACCCAGTGCAGGCTGGCAACCTTGGGAAGAGATGAAGTCTTTACATGCTCAAAGCCTAACCTATATGCACACCTCTTGATTTGTACTTTGTTACGTGACTCTCAGCTGTGTGTCTGGACTCTCACACAGCTTCAAACGGAGAGGAGCAAATGAAACACTCACAGAGATGCCTATATGTGGAAGTTAAAAGAAATATTTTCAGGTGCCGATGGGGTGCACAAAGCCTAACCAGCATGGAGATGCTCCAAGAGCTGGATGGAAAGGAGAATGGCAGTGCCCATCCTACTGGGATTGTGAGATGTACATAGAAATGTAAATAAATGCAGTTATCCCCCTAAAAAAAATTAGATTCAAGTGAAGACAGCTTAGAAATGGCAAAGACCCTTGAGGTTAGTTCTGCAATCTGTATTTGCACTTCCTCTACTTTTTTATTTTTATGTTTTTATTATTCCTTGGATTTAATTAGCTGCAGCGCACCCTAGAAAGAGTCCTAGAAATGCCTGACATTTTCTGGACTCTTTCCAGTCATCAGAGAAGTTTGCCTTCATCTGCCTTCATTATGAATAGATTTGAGTATGGTTGTGAACGTAAACAGCATTGTAACTGCATCCCAAGCCCACTGCTAGTCAGAAAGATAGAAGAAAATTCTCCCTTGCACAAACTGCTGGTTTATTCCAAAGAAACATGCATATCCCTTCTATTGAAGACACTCCAAGGTCACATGTGGGTTTTCTTCCCTAATATTAAGCACACATATATGCAGTTATATTGTTATATTCTCTAATATACTACATTTGGGATTTTGCCTAAAGCAGAAAAGAATGGGCTATATGTAATTAGAAAAGGCATTCTCTGTTTGGCTATATCTTATCTCTGCTTTCTCTTCTGTCTCCTGCTTGGAAAAACAGACATCACAGTGGTTGGTCAAAGCAACATTTCTTCCACTGGAACATGACCAAACCCATACTGAAATTGCAGAAGCCAATTAAATGTCCCTGATTTACGCACTAATAAGGCAACCCTGTCTCCTGACTAGAAGAGGTCACCAAAAACAAGGATAGGAAAGGGAAAATGTTTGAACAGAAAATGCATGGGGACTGTAAACGACCAAATGCTGGGAACTCACTATGAGTATCTGATACTTTTGACTGAACTCCACAATTGTGTTGCTTCTACCAAGAAGCAACGTAACAGAAGACCAAACAGTCTCTGCATCTTTGCTGACAATCAATTCAATGTTAGCAGAAGCACTTTATAAACTAAGTTATAAAATTAGCAGAGAGTCTTTAACAGGCTCTCGGTAAAACTCTTCATTCGTATAACCCAGTCTGACATTCATCGTCATACCTTGAGGACAATAAAATTGATAAAATAGAATTTCTTAGCCTAAATTGTAGAGTGAAAGCTTTAATGGGCTCCACGGAGAAGGGCCAACTGTGGAACCAGATGCAGAACTCCCACATGCCCAGCTAATACCTGACATATTGTAAATCACAAGGGAAAACATAGCCCCACTGCAACTCCACTGCAAAAGAGAAAGTGGATGGAACAAGTTCTCAGGCTGGATCAGTCTTTGCTGGGGAAAAGGTGCATTTTGATGTAAATATTAGGAGCCGAGGCAAGAAGCAACTTTTACATAGGCTCCAGCAGGAAGAAAATCAGCATTTATCCATCAGCAGGGAGGCTCCTTAGTTTTAAGACTCTGGACAGCAGAGGTATTCTCCAGGAGGACTCCCAACATGGACTCCTCTCTCCAGGGAGATCTAGCAGAAGGCAAAGGCAGGAAATACTTTAAAAACCTTCCCATTATCTTTATTTCTGGCCTGATATTCATTTCCTAACACAGCAATGGCAGTTCTGTCACGTTGTCCACTGTGGCCAGGCAAGCAGAGGTAATTTACTGCTTGGTTTAACTTGGTAAATAAGTGCTGAGCCACCAGGACAAGAGACGCTTAATAAATCTGCAGAAAAAATTAAAATAATTCATAAAGAGAATGCAAAGGCATCCAAAAAGAGTTACAGTTACTTGTGTGAATACTGCTCTGCAGAGCTGGTCTTGCTGCCTTCCCACCATGCCAACTATTTCTCTCACTGTGTCCCCACCAGCCCGACCTCACCCCTGCCTTGTTTGTCCCTTCAGTTATTAAAATTGGCATCCCTGGAGCCTGTGGCTGCCTTGATGAAAAGCAGCAATGCTCACCACAAGGGAGGCATGCTCCCCAATTTGTCTCCCAAACCCCAAGCAGCTCACTGAGCCTCCTAGAGCCCCGTCAAGGACAGTGGGGACTTTGATCCACCACCAGCAGATAACAGAAAACACCATTTAGCTGACTTCTACCCATAGAGGCACTGCTGGGATTTGGACCAAAGAGGTCCCAGTCCTCGGATTCACAAAGAGAACAACCACTTGAGCAGGGCTGTGCCTCGCAACCTATGTTTTCTGCACAAGAGGATGGTCCTGGTCCTCTGCTGGATAACCCCGAATACTGCTTGGACACTAGTAAAGCCTGCCTTGCTCCCACATCATTTGATGCAGACTGCATGCAAGCAAAATGTAACAAATTGTAAATGCCAATAATGGTTTATCATTGGACCTCCCCCAAACCAAAGAAAGGCCAAGCACAAAAAGTCATTGCTGAACACAAGGGGAGATCTGCCTTTTGGTTGCACTGACATTTCCAGCAAGCCTGATGGAAATAAGCATTCATTAAATCTGAGGTTTAGGTTCAGAATCATGCCTAGGGAAAAACAGACCATATCAGGGAGAAGGAGCATTTTTTGCTATTCGTAATTTCACAGTTAAGAGGAATGGATTTACATGGATGGATGGCTAGATGGATGGATGGGTGGACAGATACATATAGACAGACATGTATTATTTATTATCTTATTATGTTATAATATATACAACTACTTTTTAAACATGACCGTCATTGTTACATCCACAAACTTGCTTTTAAATATGAAAGAAACAGCCTTTTTTCGAAACGCATCTCACAGTTTGCATCTGAAACAAAAGTGACATGGGAAAACGTCTTTTGGGGCAAAGTCAGCTTTCTTTGAAGTGTCTGTAACTCTGAATCCAAACCCCTAGTCTTAATTGGTTAGACTCCTGATTTTTCTTCCTCCTAAGCATTAAGTACAAAAACATTAGCTCTGCAATGCTGTCATTATAAACTTAAGCTTGTGAGGCAACAGAATAAGAAAGCCATCTTGGAACACACACAGCTTCGGCTGAATGCTTTGTATTTGCCATTTTTTGCCATTTATTTTTGTGATTCATATTAGTAAATGACACAGCTCAAAGTTTCAGATTTCTGAAAAGAATCTTGCTGATAACTGCAATAGCCTTATTGTATTTTATTAAGCAAACTGATTAAAACACAAAATTCCCATGCCTGAAATTTTAGATGTGAGCTTTTATTCTTCTTTTTCTGTACTGAAACTCATCTTTATAGTAATTACTATAGCTCAAAAGACACATTATCTAAAAAAAAAAAAAAGTGGATGTTTATTAAAGATTTGTCAATCTGCACTCTACATAAAAATAGAGGAAACCTTTAAGCCATTGTTAGTAGGTAGGTTAGTGAGTCTCCAAGCCAGTAACACATTTTCTGACCATTTTCTCCTGGGTAAATTTGGAAATAAGAAAATAAGTTTATCAACAGAGATGAACTAAGTGTATGTAGCTTTACAAACCTGGGAGCCTGATCTGTAGCTGCTGTGAGCAGTCATGTTGATTTGAGTTGGAAGAATAAAATCGAAACAGATTATTCCCCTGTGAAAGGGCCTGAAGGAATAAACCAAAGGGGAAGAAATGGGTTGCTCAAGTGCACAGACAGGGAATGTCGTGGGCCAGACCTACTGCCGAGCATCCTGTATGTTTTCGCTGCTCCATGAGCACGGGTGACTGCACTCCCCCGCTCCTGGACAGGAAAGGGAGTGGGATGATCGGAGGAGCTCCCACGAGTAGGGCCAGGGGTTAAATTCTGCAAAGTTACACCAGCAGCAAACCGCAGTGATGCAGAACAAGTTATTCTGCATTTCCGCTGCTGTGACAATCAGGAGAGCCCGGACATCTCACCCACCCCATGTCTGGCACTCTGCATGACCACCACCCACCCCATGTTCGGCATTTGAAGGCAGGCATTTGGATACTGCAGCAGATGACAGACATCTGGCTCCACAGAAATGCCTCCAAAGAGGAGGAGAATCTGTTTTTTCACTTTGGTATTGGTTATACTCAGCTAATTAACTGCTTCCAGATCTACCAGATAAGGAGGAGTGAATGAGTGTTTATATTATTGTATAAAATTGACAGTTGACCAAGAGCAAAAGCAGAGCATGATAAGGTACCCATGAGGGCACAAAACGGGAACAGTGGCCCCTCCAGCTCACACACATACAGCCACCCTTGAAGAGACATCCCTGATGTCAGTGAGGGCTCTACATGCAAAGAGCAAGAGCACCTCACCTACCCAGTGCTGCACAGGCACAGAGAACAACATCACAAAACACAGAGCAGCATTAAAAGTGTGTTGAAAACACAGGTATTTCGAGGGACACAGAAGAAGCTTCATTTCCAAAGGCATGCCTGAGTACAGGAGGTCATATCCCCCAGCTATGTCCACCATCGTCAGGTTGTGGATGGCTGCAGTTCAGATGCTACCCATCTTACCACCACGGCCCTTCTCCTCCTCTGTCAAGCCTGAGCTGAACTGGCCTGTAGAGCATCACACTGAAAGTGTCACTTCAGCACACAGTCTGTATTAGTCTAGAAGCAAACTGAGTTTTAGCCATATTGTTGCCTCTCATGGGCAGCCCTAAGAAGTTCCTGAAATTCAGCATGTCCCATCAGTAGCTTAAAAGTTGTTTGTATCAATGCTATCGAACCCAGATGAGCCAAGTCATTTCCAACCACAGCAAAGTACATGGGGTGGTTGGGCACGAGCTGCAGGGTGCTGAATGGAGAGAGAGTATGCTGGGTTGCAGACACCCTTTGAACATTTTAACTTGACACTGAGCACCAGAAATCATCAAGAAAGAAGTGTGGAAATTTCTGTGCAGCTCACCGATTTAAATTACCTTCCAGATTCGCATCTCAACCCAGTCCTTCATAGTTTGCCATCTCACCAGCTTTAAAATAAAAGGAGAAAAGAAAAGAAGGAAAAAGAAATCTTTCTCCATCAGACATTTAGTGGCACAGCTCCCTTTTGCAGTCTTAATGACTTTAAAAGGGCCCTACCTCAGGGTACTATTTGGTCTTAAGGTCCAAAATCTGCAAAAAATGTACATAGACGCTTTAATTTATGGAGCCTAGGTGAAATCCTAGCTGGCCATAGGATGTCATGATTTTATCTTCCAAAGACTTTCTTTGATGTCAATGGACTATTCAGCCAGTATAGCTGAGCACGCGCAGAATCAGCCCATAACACAGATTACATCTTTCTCTGCTTGTTGAAAGCACGCAGAGAGGTACTGTCTTTCCAAAGCAGCTACAGGGAAACCTGTAATTGGAACAGCCTTAACGTTTACACTTACAAAACATGCATGTCCTTATTATGGGGTCATATTTTACAATTAAGCTTTCACTGATGTTAAGGGACCTCGAATGCTGTGGATAGTAACACGCTTATTGTATTAGTGTCTGAAAGCACGCTGTAAAGGAACTTATTTCTCCATTAGTGTCAGAAATAATCTGAAAATAGGCACTTACACTCACTCAAAGCAGTGGGGTTTTTTTACCATATATATATATATATGCACACATACACATACAGACAGGTCTCCCATTCCCCCCTTACTTTTTGACTGGATTGTACTAATTGAGTTAAGAGAACCCTAATATGGGATATTGCCTCCTAGCTTATCTGTGAAACTTGTATTTAGCAGAGAGTTTTTAACCCTATACACTAAAAATACAGTTTCAAACAACTTAAGGAAGAAACCAAGCATCTCACTGAAGCCTATTAGCTACTCGGCCAATATTGCACATCACTGTCAGCCAATATTGCACATAATTCTGCAGCTATTTCATAACTATGGAAAGCATCTTGAAATACACTTTCACTTTCTAAGAAGGATATTGTGTACCATAAAAGCCAAAGGCTCAGACTGTGGCTCCTAAGATTTCAATGTACAATAGCGGCTGAATGCTTCTACGTAGCAAGCTCTGCTGACGATCTTTACTTTTTGCTATGGAATAGTACAGATGTGAGATCTGGAGCTAAAAGCATTTAAAAACAAGGTTCCTAGATTCATTGCAAGTTTTCCAAGTCATGCTGTTGCGTAGGCACTTAAAAGTGCCTAAATATGAGGTCACTTTTACTCTTGGTGCTCAGCTACCCAAAAGCTCAGATTTATTGAGATCTGGTCTTATGGCTTGGCTGAATCTCCTACATAATACATTTATATGTTTTAGTGTCTTTCTAGTTGTTCAGACTATTAAAATGTACAGATATATATACTGGACCTTCAAATTGCCTGAATGTGCCTGCAGTAGACAAACTTAAATCCACAGGGACAGTGAAATGCCAGGTTAAGTAAGTCCTCCATTTTGCTATTAACACACCCTGTTAGGGCAATATATTGCAATTATTATGGTCTTCTCTCATGCAGAAATAGACCCACGAGTAGCCAACACATTTGGAAACAGCAGCATGAATTCAGAATGGACTGAAGCTTTAAATGGATTTTCCTCAATTTTTAGGTTTCATCCAAACCATAGATTAGTTTCAGAATAACCAGAAAAATGCTGCATGTATCAGAAGAGCATTGCTTGCATGTTTTTAGTGTGAAATAGTCTCAAAAATTTCCCTGCTTCAACTGAAAGCTAAGATGTACCTTTCAAATTAATATAATGCACATGAGAGGGAGATGAAGAGCATTTTCCCAGTACAACAGTTAATGGGTCCAGTCATAAATCTTGTCTCATGGATTAAAGCTAGAGGATCAAATGCAGAGATTTATTACTTCATTTATTACTCCATCCAAGTTAATCACTTTCAGGAAATAGTTCATTCAGTGGAACTAGAATGCTTTTTTATAATCAGGTCAGGGTTTCCTCAGACATACTTGTTATTTTTTATGACTATGGTTTATAACATTTATAGTACTGAGTGGGCTTGCGCATACAGCAAACCTAGCAATGCCCCACAGAGGATGTGGCTTCAGGTTTGGAGCCTACCCCTATTTGCATGATTTGTTAGGCTGCATTCCTTCCTGCCTCCACAACTTCCTCATCCCAGCCCCAGTACAGTTCCCTTCAACTTCTCATGCTAAAAACAGTGAGTTTGCTCTGCTCCCACCACCTCCAGTCTTTCCTGAATTACAGATGCTGGTGGTCTGTGGTTTAGCAATCCTCGCAGGCCTGGGTAAGGCAGTCGGCAGACCAAGCAATATTACAAATTAGATCCGGAGCCTAGGCCTGTCCAAATTTTCAGCATGGTATATAATAAAAGGACTCTGGACCTTTTGACAAACAGCTGCTGCCACCTCTGTCTGCAGGTCTATATCCCAGAGATGTCTGATTGCCATTTCCCTCCAAAACCTACATTTTGTGGAGGCCTCAACCTCTACAGTATAAAACAAAGCTGTCAAGGCTTGTAGCTCTCAGAGTACATTTCTTCTGCGTGGGTAGGCTGGATAATAGGAAACTTTCTTCCATAGCAAAGGTGTAATTAGCTTTTCTGTCCGAGTTCATTTAGCAGTGGAGTTGAAGAAGGTGGATATAATCACTGGAATGATGCTTAGACACACTAATGCAGGAGCAATAATAAGATCTAATGTAATGCCATAGGATGCTGAAATGGAAGCAAACTGCACATCCAGAGGAACTCAGCTAAATTGTTTTCTGGGCTCAATATAAGTAAAAATAGAGTGGCATTTTCCTTATCAGGGACCAAAAATTTAATGTGATTAATTCTGCAATTTAGCTGTAGTTTATTTGTGCGTTAGAGATAACAGCAGGGCTATGGGTAAAAGCCAGCTCACTCGTGCTCCTGACTATTAATAGTGCGTGCAGATCTTATTCACTCACTGAAATCTAAACAAACCAAACCAAGAAAAAAGAAACAAATAAAGGTGCTCTGCTGCATGGAAAACGCATTTAATGCTTCTCCTTCCCAGAGAGCATCTCTCCAAAATTTTTGTTAGCACTGCAGGTAAATCAGATTTTTCTTGCTAGTCAGTGCCACTTTCCCCTCCAGTTTTAGAAAAAAATTATCTCAGACATGTAAAGCAACAGAAATGCAGCACAGAAAATATGAGAGTGTATTAGGCACCACAAACACATGCTACCAAGATAGATTTACACAGATAACATAAAAAGATCCCAGAACGGTTTTTAATTTTTCCTACTGATAACTTGAGTTACTCAGTGCCTAGATAAGACAGGCAAAATGGAGCTCCCCTCATTCTGGTTATTGCACATTAATGTACCAAGGGAGATGCAAGAGCTGGCTAGCAAGAATTCATGCAAGGCTTGCACGCTTTGTTACTTTCCCATCTCCTTTCCTAGGCATGTGGCTTTGCTCTCCTGGATTTCTAGGCATGAAGGAGCCCCTGTATCTTACAGTTCTCACATACTTTCTATGTGCTTCTACCATGCAGTACCTGTGGCCCCACATCTGGTGCGTTCCATGGCTTTTCATTGAAGTCTCAGGAAGATCACGTGCATGCCACCAGTTCCAGACACCTTTCTGAACCTAGCCTTCACTGCCTGATCCCTGCACACAGCAGGTAACCAAAGATCTCTTCCACCTCTGCATGCTGCAGAACACCCTGGTCCTTGGCTTTCCAGGCAAAACTGCAAGCATTTACGGAAATTAGATTAATACTGATCCCTAACAAAATAAGCTGAGGATGCAAATCAAGACTAAAAAGAGGCACATTTCAAAGCTCTAATACCTCTATTCTACATTCACAGAGCAAAGCCCAGCTGGGAGCAGAAAGAAAGGTCCTAAGCTGCTGTCTCATCTCTGTATCCTTAAGTCCCACCCTGTGGCATTCTCAATACTGGATCTCATCCTCCTGATTTCTTTTATCCCAGACTATGGCCCATGTATGTATAAATAAGTACAGAGCTGCATAACACCTGACATCATGGAGCAGCTTCTCATCTCATACATTTTGCTGCCCATCAGCAGTCTGCCCACTGACCTTGGTGGGACTGTGCCAGGTTCACATATGCACAGCAAAGGTGAGTCTCCAGCATCTGTGAGTGCTGGGCATGGGATGCTTTCTGCCAGAAAAAGCACACATGACCATGTTCTCTTTGATCAAACATTACAGCACGAGGCACTCTACAAACACATTGATCTACACGTGACCTAGACGGCTACACTTCCACTTCTCTGGCACTGCCAGCAAGGGCCTTTTGCTTAGCAATTGCTAAGGCTCTGCTACATCTATCAGAGATACTTATGAGCTGATATGCAGACTGAGAACCTTGGGAGTATTATGCCATCCCTTACTTGTATCTGCTGCATAGGCTGTGTGGCCAAGGGTAAGAAAAAACAGAACAACGCTCAGCAGCAAAAAGAGGCCACTAGATTAGGCCTGGGAAAATATCCAGAGGATTAGGTTTTCTGCACATTGCCAGCTCAGCTACAAAGATTTCTACTCACATCACAGTATTGGTGGATAATGTTTTTCTTGTTCTTTCCCACTTAGTTGTGAAGCATTATCACATATTTACTAACACACATTATTTTTCCCTTGCTTTCTGAGGTACTCTTGCACAGGCACAGCAGGACAAAAAGGGCCTCCAGATGTGCACTATGCTCAAAGCAAAATATCCTCCTGCACCTCATTTTTATCACCTTATTTATACAAGAATCCTTGTCAAGATCTGCAGGCAAATACAGGTAAATAACTGTGGTTTAAATAGATGTGCAGGGGAGGCAGCAGGGAATAAAACCCTGCTACTACCCCTTGGAGGGCAGAGCAGCACTGCCTTTTTACTAGCAAAAGTAGAGGGTACAAATTAAGTTTTCTGAGGATAATGTGCTCTTTAGGAAATACGAAAGCTTTGCTTTGTTTTGGCTCCAAGAGTGCTGCATCAAATTAAGCTTAACTAAGGCTCTCTCAATCCACATGAAGCCTCAGGGGACCTCAGGAGCTCAAAACTGCAGTATGTCAAAAGGAAACCACACAGAAATAGCAACAGCACCAACCCCAAGACTCCAGTGGTATTCAAGTGCCCTGCCAGGCAAAGCAATGGGACTGTGCCTACTGCAGTTTTAGCCTTTAACTACTCAAGAAATACTGCTTTAATTTGCTTTTCCTTTTTTGCCCTCCCTTCCAAAATACCTTGGTATCAGGGATGAAAAGAACGCTGATCATTTTCTGCAGCAAAAATATTAAACATAGGAACTCCTTTAACCCCACACAGGATAGGTGATAAGTCAGAGTATCTATTGAAGAATCAATGGTGGTAGTTTTCCTTAAATATCTTATATTTGACCATCACCTAGAAAACTTACCTGTTCAACAAGAATTAATCCATTTTTTGTACCAAACAAACAAGTATATATTTAAAGGTCTCTAAACAGAAAAAAAATAAACATCAGAAAATTACTGAGTAACTAGAATATCCTCTGAAGAAAATCCTTCAGAAAGTCAATGGGACCCTACTGTTCTGCTGCCTGGTTTTTATCACCCCATACTTTTATGCTAATTTTCTATGTTCTCAGAGAAATTTGATATTGTAGAACAAAAAAACCCAAACAGCAAGAGGAAAGGGAATGGTAAACTGGCTGGCTCACCTCACCCACTAGAGCACTTCTTAAAGATAAGGAAAAAGTTACATTGCATTTCACAGCCCTACAGAGAACCATAACCTTCTGGACCCCTGCATCGGACAGTTAAGAAATGCCCTGGTTATCACAGCAAAAGGAACCTAATTTGTATGCCCATGTGTTGCGGTATCTCCCAGCCTTGCCTTCTCTAGCTCAGGAGAGGTTGTTGAGACTCTTTTTGGCCTCTGTGACTGCTGTGATCTCTGTCCAGTGTTTGGCAGAGCTCTCCATGAAGATGCCTGATGTCCTCCCTGACATGCTGGGCGCCGGTGTGGGAAGGACCTGGAGCAGCAGGAGTACCTGTCAGCAGATCTTTTCAAAACATATGGCAGGGTAGTTGCAAGGCTGAACTCCAGGTACAGAAGCAAAGCCACTGGGGCTGGAAGTTTCATGGAGCTCAGGTTCCCTGTTCAGCTCTGGGCTTACTTAAAAAAAACAAACTTCCAGGAAAATTTGGACTGGGAAAATTTGAGAGAAAGAAAAGTGGGGCAAGAGCAGGAGGGATTAACTCCTCTTCTGGGTCCTTGTGTACATCAATGTGTCAGAAGCAGATGGGCACATCTGACAGGGTTGCTCCCTCGCAGAAGCTCCACGGGATTTGAAAGCAGTTTGAGGAGGGAAGGTGACAGTTCGGAAAGTAAAGAACTGAGTATGTCAGTCATGAAGACAAACAGGAAAAAAACAAAACAAAAAAAGACAAAGCTTCTGCCTCACTCCCAGTTTGCTGTGATTTTTGTCATGCTTTGGCAAAGGAAAGAGCCTGAAGAAAACAGAACATTGCAGTGAAATTTCCAGAAGCCTTTTGTCCTACTGCTGCTTCTTTCTCTCTTGCAGTCTGACAAGCACTTGAGGAAAAAACTATTTACTAAATGAATTGTGCAGGATTCCCATTTATCTTTTCAGTATTGTTTATTTTCTACTTCTTTCTTAATTTTCCTTTGACCACATAAACCCATTGGGAACCAGATCAGAGAAGCAGATTATTTTAAATTCTAATCACAGTAGACATTATTTGTACTAAATATTTCTATGGAAAGGCTCAGGTCACCTATTAAGTTAACCTACACAGACACCCCTTAATAAGGCATGCTCTTCATTATAGCCCTTGATCATCCCTAGAGATACACAATGCCCCATCAAAGCTCGCTGACATCCAATAAGTGGATGTGGAGTAAGACCTCTTTTGCAGTAGGGCTGCAATTGCACAAAGCCAACACAAAATCAATACAGCTGACTAATGAAGGATCCCTTTGCTTATGTAGCCAGACTCTGAAGTGGCTAAAAGCCATCAATGTAGTGGGCTACACCAACTGCTCTGGGATCCATTCTAGTGATGGGCAATGATGCAGACAGAACACAAGCTAAAGGAATTCTCCCCATATCAATGGTGGTAACCCAGTTCTCTATTGAACACATAGCTGGCACAACTCAGAGCAGTCTCCGGAGCCCTACCTCTGCACAACCTGTGCAGGAACTGAGGGACACAAGGATGCTACAGTCCAGGCAAGGGTTTGACCCCTGCCATGAACATGGCTGAGATTTTGTATTTCCATAGCAAAACAAAACAAGACAAAAAAGGAATTACAAACCTGACACACTGATTGGAAGCGGTTTACTGACTGCAGCACTCTGGGTTAAATCTCCAAGTCCCTGAGTTTCTTAGCAATTTGGAAGGATTAATTTTGCCTACTACATATTCCGGACTGTCCTAAGAACTGCTGTTAGCAAGTGGTTTTCGTTAATCTTTTGATTAATCTCTCTTCAACAGGGGAAATTGTTTTTGCCACTCAATTACTATACAGCAGGCTAAATTCTTTTCTCATCATTTGACATATAAATCTCCCTGTTACTCTTCTTCCCCCTTTTTTTTTTCTCCATGGTTTTCTAAAAACATGCTATTAATAAATAATAGAGAAGAAAACTAATTCAAAACTCAAATTCTTACTATAAAAGCCTGTTCAGATGATAGCATATAGGTCACCAGCTGTAGCACAGCGTAATATAAAATTTGCAGGAAATCTTTTTGACGATTTCAGCAATGAGGAATACATGATAGCATAAACAATTTCACACAACAGTCACAAAATGAATCTGCCCTTCCATTGCCCTCCTGTTTTTCTATGTTGTTTCAGATTTGCCTCTTTATTACAAGAAAATACACGTCTCGGTTTTATTAGAATATGATGAAGGGAATGCTCTGTATGATAGCATGTAACTCAAGGCATGTAACAAGCCTTATCCTGTAAAACTCCATGCAACCAGCACGGAGGATGCAACAGTCCTGTGTTACTCACCATATAATGAATTTTTTTTCACTCTCAACACAGTTACCTGCTCTTACCCAAAAACTTTGTGTTCAAATTTAGATGTAATTTCCAAGGTTTTCAGTTAAATACTCAAAGCACAGAAGAAAAGCAAGAGCAATACATCATCCATCCAAGAAATGTTGCATAGCACTCGGGACACAAGGGAAATTCTGAACAATGACACCAGGACAAATCCCTCTCTGGCACAAGGAGCCTCTTAAAGAATGACATGTAGACAACTGAACTTCCATTTTTAAGATGAAGCCTGAAAAATATACCCAGTGAACAGCATGAGCTTTGAGCCAGTACCAGTGGTGTTACCTGAGCAAAAAAACTCCTGCAACCAATCAGAGAGTCAGTCTAAATGATCTGTCTTGAAAAATAAAGGTATAAACAAAGCTTTCCTGAATTTGAGTTGATGGCCCAAGGGAAAGCAGATATTTCAAACCAGATGCTTAGCATTAGGCCATCTGCTCTACAAGTGTATGAAAAGCCAACTGCTACCATGGAATTCTTCTCCATATCTCATTTTCTCCTTAAATCAATAGGTCTGTTTAGACAAATTATTTATACCTAGTATTTCACTTTTTCAACTCCTTCTTTATTTGTAAATCCTAAGGACTTCTTTCCCCAGTGGGCTGTGAGGACAAAAGGAGTTTTAGTTGATTTCCACCAGGCAATGGTGTCTCTTCCTTCAAATTATAAAAGCAGACTGTTGTTTATTAAGGAGTATTCACTTTTCAAAATATACAATTAATTTGCGCAAAATCATATCAAAACATTGTCAAAATCATGTTTTATGAAAATGGATTTTGTATATAACCGTGCTTGCTTCCTTTCTTCAAATGAAAATAGTCTGTGTCTTGATCTTCAATTTGGGGATATATGTTACTTTGCAAAATCACTTAGATGAACCTCTCACTTAAATCATATAGGACTGGTTTTTTCTTTGCTATTTCACTTACTGAAAATATTCTTATTAAAAAAAAGAACAATAAAAATCAAGAAATAACATATAGCAGGTAGGAAGCAACACACTGTCAATACTAAGCTTCATAAGCTCTAGGTATTTTGGGAACAAATTAGTTCCCTGAGGTCATTCCAATCTGAGTAACTTCAGCCTTTTGATGCTAGGTTTCATGATGCACAGAGGCCCCCGCCCCCTTTTATTAGTGCTTTTGTTCTACTTCTCTCTCTCTCTCTCAAACATTAGGCAATTAACCTAATGTCAACCAGCAAAAACAAATTAAATGGTTTCATGCTCATTTAGAAACTTCTGACTTGCAAAGTTGCCCAGGTCAGTCCTTCTGCATTTTATGCAGCTGTAATCAAGACCTAATCAAAACAATACCTTTTAATTTGTTGCTCTGAAAGCAACTGGAAAAAGAAAAGGGGGAAAATACCAACCGGATAGTGAAGTATGAACAGCCCTATTTATACATGATGCAAGTACTACGCACATGGAATTGAAATAAGGCGCTTCAGCAGTGCTGTGATCTGCAAGAGGAGGCAGAGATTTATCATATCAGTGGTCCAGAGTTTATTTCTCCCTGCCCTGGTAACCACATCTGGGTAAAAAGGAAGCTTACTGCATGGGCTAAGTTGTGAAGTGTCAAGAACAACACCGGCTGGCAGACAGCCTTGAAATAAAAAGAGCTCATTTTAACCTATCTCACCTTTCTGAAGCAAGAGAGACACAACCCATCATAAGAGCTTGCCTGGACCTACAGCACTGGCCAACAGCTTCCAGCCAGGGCCCAGCAGTTTATGGGGCAGCAAAATTGAATGTGCCTTTACGCCATTGTATGAGCAACCTAGCAGCATCCCCAAACAGGGCAGGCTGCTGAAATGGTTGAATATTACTCATCATTATTTGAAGCACTTGTATGTTGAGCTAATTGGACCTGTGTGCACCAGATCACATCAAATCTCAACTTCTTGCAATTGTTCATGACAATACTTTATGATTTGGTTGGTTGTGGGTTTTTTTCCCTGCTCTGGAAAATATTTATCATGATATTCAAGAAATTACTCCTGAAGTTTTAAAACCCTAAAGCAGTAGGTACATTTAAACACCATTGGAAAGCACACATAAATGTAAAAAATAAGAATTTACAAAAAAATAATTTCTCTTTCTCCAAATCTGTATTTTGCAACAGGAAAAACATCTGAATGGTTTTATTTTCAGTAGAACTTACTAGAAATCCAGACCTCAGATCCAAATAAGCCTGCAGTTTGAGGAGCTGAAGCTACGTGTAATGTTGCAGTTCATTATTTACTCATCTTAACCATCTATATAGAGAAAAATCTTCCTCAATTTCTTCTTCCTCCCCTTACCAACACTTTCCAATACCCTCAAAAAGGATTTAAGACTCCAGCTGCTCAGTTTCACTTTGACTCCCATCCCATTCTTCTCTGCTCACCTTGCTCAGGCTATTGGAGCATCTTCTTTCAGTATTGACTTCCCCTGATGTCCTGTAAACATACTGGTCCTTCTGACCATCTGCACAAGGGCTTTCTTTGCAGTAGGCTTGGCATAAAAACAGAAATTGGGAACGAACATGGCAATTAAATAACAAAATCTGAATGTGGGTAGTTTTTTTTCTATTTCAGATAAAATGCTGTTGGGATTAGGGGGAACATTTGCTGCTCATTCTTAGTTAGGATTTTCTCTGTGTGTCAAGTCAATTAAATCTTAATAGGGTGATTCCCTGGTTCTTTATTTAAAACAGAACAAGCAAAAAGACAGAATACAAATAGTAAGGAAAGGTTGGACTTCATATTTTATTTGCATCCATATGGCATGCAGGGTTGCTCGTTTCAATAATAACAATTTTTAATTAAAAAACCCTCCATAACTTCAACAACAGTCAAGCAGTAGATGGTTATTAACCTGGCAAGTTTCCCCGTGCCTCAAACTGTCATGTCTATCTCTTGCACCCCAGTTGCAACCAGCTACACCTAATGACGCTCCCTGCATCCCAGCACGTCTCTGTGGAGAAGGGAAGCAGGAACAACGTGGGGGTGGGTGGCACTTTTCCATTCTGAGGAATTAATTCAGCATGCTGTGAAAACATGATTAGTTATGATGCCTCAGCCTTGTTGATGCTGAAGTTCTTTCAAGGCTTTATTTTATCAGTTTGTAAAGTGATGAGTAATACTGACTTTTCCTATGCATTTCCATTGTCATAATGGCATCATAGCTGAGCAATCTCCAAATTGGTCACAGTTATGTCACAGCAATTCTACTGAGAAAGTGTGTTTACTTCTCATTAAAAAATGAAGAACCGAGTCATGGAGAAATCACACGTCCGGACCTACAGAAGTCTCTGTAGATCCACAGCTAGTACGTAGGCTCCCTAAATCCGAGCCTAATCTATTTTCTACACAACTCACAGCCCATTACAGAGATGACAGCTACAAAATGGTGGCTTGCATTGATATTTAAACATTGCAGGTTGTGGGTAGGACAGTAGAAACAATGCACAGCACTGAGTAAGGCAGCCTCATACAAAGTTGAATGTGACTGTGTTTAGGGGCTGTTATAACACACGCCAACTGGAGGCATGACATTGCACCAGCGTCTTGCAACACATGGCTCTTGAGTCTGCTTGCTCCAAAACTCACCTGCAAGGGAAATGATGCGGTACATATGAAGACTTTGCTGAATATCTCATTCAAAAATGCAGAGCACACAAGGAAAGCCAGAATCCCTTTTGTATGCATGGAAATACCCTTAAGCAGAGTGCTCTTGCTCCCAGCCTCAGCATTTGCACAGAAGAGGCTAAGTAGAAGGGAAGAAGTCCTCCAAAACACCCTGGAAATCTCTGGGTCAATGGGAACCACAGTAGCAGTCAGTCCCAAGTGTTTTAACTGATGTAAGAACACGATAAATTAATAAAGCCAAACTGCAAGAACCAATTTTATCTAATGCTGCTTGTAATCACTACCAAGACAACGCAGAAAGTCTGCAGACAGAGTTTGGTGAAAGGCCAGAAAGCTAATTTGCCATTTGCATAAGTCATTTAGAAGAAGAAACTATTTAAAATTATGTATCCATGACACATTACACGTGAACAGATGAACAGTAATATTGAATAATAGTTTGGTGTGTATGTGCAGAGGAGGGCAAGCAGCTGCCTTGATAAAAGAGCATAATTTGCAAGCATTAGAGCAGAGGATGAAACTCCCGAGGTTACAGATGACAACATATAAAGGAAAGCAATTTGAAGATGCTGCTTCAGGGCAGACATTTTGGTTTGTCCCTAACTTCAAGGAAGAAGGGAAGAAGCAGCCCTGCATGTACATCCCCCAGTTTCACTGCAGCAGTGATCCTGATGGCACCATACTACCATCCCGGATAACTTGTCATTCTTCACACTATTCCATGCAACTGTCTTTTAAAATATCACTCTGGAACCATAGAGTTTCTGTCATACATATGTGTAAAAAGAGAGCTGCTTTGCCCAACGTTTGAATTTGATGGGAGGTAAAAAGGAGGGGGAAAGACACACACACACTTCATTTTCCCTGAAGAGCAGTGTGAGATTTCCAATCCTCAGCTTTAACACATAAAATATTAAGAGCCAATTTTCAGCTGCACCTCTGTCACTTCCATTATCATTCTACACGTCTGGAGGTGATAATGGACTCAGTAAATTGCAGCCTCTTTCCATCTCTGACCACAACGGTTTTCACCTGGGGACAACTCTGCGCAAGGGGCAGCCCAGATATATGCTAATGGCATCCAGCAGCAAGACACTAGGGAAGACAACAGGATGTGTTCAAAAAACCAAGGTACTGCATAACAAAGGCAGGAAAATGCCCAGGAGCAAAGCAAAATCAAAAAGGCATGAGCTTGCTCCACGAAGTTATGTGTGTATTGCTGTCCTCACCGACTTTGGCTGAAAATATGCTAGGCAATCAAACTTCGAGGGACAACCTACCTGAGCCACTCACTGCTTCGGTTCAGCCACAGTGCCAAACATTACTGAAGGCAATGATTTATTTTATATTGTGATGTGACAGCAAAATGGACCTCAGCATGGGTGGTGACAGAGCTGCAACTGGTGTTAAGCATGTCCACTGTGCTCACAGGCTTGGCTCAGAGCCAGGCAAACAAAAGCTATTCACAGCGAAACACTGCTGCTGATGGCTGCAGCCTTCGCATGGTCCAAGTTCTGGTTGAGAGCATGGGACATCACGCTTTTAGTGACAAAATCACCCCAAAAGTCATCAGTTTTTAAATTATGACAGTGTAAACCAGTATTACAGAATCATAGAGTGGTTTGGGTTGGAAAGGACCTTAAGATCATCTAGTTCCAACCACCCCTGCTGTCGGCAGGGACACCTCCCAGTAGACCATGCTGCTCTATCCAACCTGGCCTTGGTGGATCATAAGTATAAAAGGCAACTCTTTCTTTTCCCATGGATTCAACAAAGCCAAATCTCAAATCCATCAGGTAGATGGAACGTCTCCAATTGGTATTAATGAAATTGGAATCATACCCAATACACTGCAGGGCTTTCCTGGTTTAACAAGCAGCCTTCAAGGAATAAACAGCAAAAGCTGAGAGCCAGACCACAGGGATGCCGGTCACTACTTGAAAACCCTAAGTGGCTTCCTCCAACAGCACAGAACAAACCTGGTGTGCTCGGGCCATGGGGACAGCATCCCTCCTACTCAGGCCCCATAAGCATCGCATTTTACTTCCCTGAACTGAAAATTGAACAAGTGACATCTGTTAAAGTCTCCATACTGCCAAACTGCTGAAGAAGGGAGAGTGCACTTTGCTACTATATGCTGTACTACTCTGGTTATCATTTAGTTATGTTTTCCCCCAACGAAACATTCTTCACATATAAGAATGTGAATGTGTTTGGTGTTAGCACCCAAACACGCTTTCCACCACCATGCAGAACCAAGCTTTACAGCTTAGATGACCAGTGCAAGGGGAAAAAAAATAATCTGGACTGATAAATTCTTAGAGTTCAAAAAGTCGCATCTGACATGGGCTTGAAGTTGACAGCACCACAGCTAATTAATAGTACAGAGTGGATATATAGCCAAGAGCTCTATGCAGCCCATTGACAGTGGCAAAGCATTTACTGTCTCACTATCTCAACTACCTCACTCAGGCATTGCATCCTGTTAGAGCATGGTATCATCGCATCAGCACTTAACAATCTTTTAATGGTTTTGTCTCTACAAAGCTCTGTATCAATTTTACCTGCACTTACTCTACATGCTTACAGGTATATCATGCATAGGATGATATTATTTTAGGAAGTCAAACAGCAACACTTGATCCAAGCTGTAAGGTGGCCGCAAATAGCTCTCATGGGAATTACAATTTCTAAAGTTCACGAGGTTGGATTACTCCAGCTGCATTTCAACAAGTACTAATTTTGCATGTGCCAGTCTCCTCACAAAAATTTCATTTCTATGAATTTTTAATGATGCAAAGTAATTTTTTCAAGGTCACTGAGAGACCGAGCAGTTATTCAGACATTAAATTTGCTCACAGTTCCTCGGCAGCTTTGCAAGAGAGCAAGGATGGTGTGTGGTGGCAATTGGGGGAGGGAAGAATGACGACGTAAAAGAGCAGAAAGAAAGCTAAAGAAAAATCAGACAGCAAACTTGACAGGGAACTGACTCTGAAAATAAACTCATTGTTTTTATTCATGTCCTAAAAGAAGAAAAGAGTGAAACTCATGCCTTGGACACATACATGATCATTTAAATGTTAGCATTTTATTTTGTTCAAATAAAGGGGAGGGGAAGAGTAGTTAAAAGACATTTCTTTGTATTTTAGTTTTTTTTAAAGCCCCTTTATGTCATGGCAGATTTTCCAGTAACATAAACATGGCAGTATCGGAATGACTGCTCTACCTCATTAACCAGACCTGTGAAAAAGCTGGCATGGCATTGATGGAAATTAACAATTCAAATGGTTCTGGCAGCTACGAGAGTGCCTGCTTCCAAATATTTCACCTCCTAGCACCACCAAAATCTTGCTTCTAAGGGAGCTTAGTGCTTGACAGCCATGTAGCACACCCTCTCCGCTGTTCAGGACAAGGCAGCTCAGAGCGTTTGTTTTACTGTTCATCAAGTATTTCCTTTTCTAGGCTTCAAACTGTGATCATTTATCAAAGAAAACAATTCCCAGGAAGAGTGTCCACGAACTCGCCCACCTCACCACTATAGCGTGTGCTGGAGGAGCCCATACTACAACATTAACATACAGAATAAATGTAGGAAAACCACAGGTGAAGCTTGGTACTGGGGAGATAATGCAGCCCAGCCTGAGGTCCTGATTCACCTCAACAAAGTCACCCATGTCCTCCAGCCTCCATGATCATGGGCTTGGCAGCGGCAGCTGGCGCTGCACAAGAACGTGTGTTTTTGCGCCTTAGCTGGGTTACACACTTTCTGGCAGTGGCTTTGCATTGCCTGAACAACCCACACTGCCTGTTAAATCTTATCAGACAGACAGCTTTCGCTATCAAAGAAGGGCTGTTTCAATAACCGCCGTCCTCATCACCCCTGTCACTCTTCATTTGGGTGAGCGGAGGAGACTCCTCGCCGGCAGCAGCGACACAGGGAGCGGGCGAGCTCCAAGAAAACCGCCTGGAGGAATCTTTGGCCTGTGCACACATTTCTGATTCACCTGCATTTAATGCCGTTAATATTTCAGCAGCTGCAGTGCCAGGGTCAAACTGGGATTTTGTACTCTCTGTTTCACTCGGAAATGTCAGCCTCAGATCTTCTGTTGGCCTTTTTTTTTTTTTTCTAAGCACTAGTGAACAAAGAATAAAAATGAAAAGAGCGAGTAGCAAAAAGTTTACGAAAAGGTCAGAATACTCATTTCCATGGCCTGTAGTTTAAATATTGCTTCATACAGAACCTGATATTGCCATCTGCCTGAGGCAGACAACGTTTCCATGCAACACAAATGGAGCTGTAAGCCCACCATCACTGCCAGATTCTCTCCTCTCCAGCAAATTCCACAACAGCACAGAGAATGGGCTACACAAATCGCCCTGTACTTGGTGCCTAAGAGGAACCTCCCCATCCTTTGTATGCTTGCTGCAGGTCTGAGACCAGCAGTGCTACATTTCCAGTGCGGTACCAACCCTGAGAAACACTAGAGATGGGAGCTCCCAAACATAGCCTGAGGCGCAGTGTCAGTGTAATCTGTGAGGGACACAGACGGGACATCTTGCCTCTACCTGCGTGACCCTGAGCATTCATACAAGAGCATCCACAGACCATCTGAGGGAGCATCTGAAAGCACGAAAACACTCCATTGAGTATGTTGTAGGAACAGCTGGAATAGGGACCTGGTCCTGAAATCTGAATAAAGGTTAATATTCATACACATAACCCACGACACCGCACCACTCATGTCGACTGTACGTTGTAACTGTCCCTACTTAGTGCAGGGCCAGGGCCCTTATTCCTATAAGAAACTCTAAGGTGAGGAAACCATTCAGAGTACATTTCTGTTCAGCTTTGCTACACTGCAAAGTCGACACACTGAAGAAAGTTGTCAACAAATGTGTGGGTTGTATTCACACATGTTCATTCATACAACTGCATATGAACAAGAATGTACACTTCTAAGTATAGAGAAGCTGATTCTCATATGTATGTATACTGTAGCTTTGTTCTCCATTTCTTTCAGAAAGGTAAGTTTTAAGCCCTAAGATTTCCATAGAGACTTTTCAAATCAAAGTCATTCACTTGTGAAACTTCATCCCTGTCAATGTTAATGTTATTTATTTAGGTGGGAAAAAACCCAAACCCCAACATCTTAAATTTTTCTTAGAAACTAAAAGTTAAAAAATGAAAGCAAACAACCATGTAGATGAGGCCCTTAGTGACATGGTTTAGTGGTGGACTCGGCAGTGCTGGGGTAACAATTGGACTCGATGATCTTAAAGGTTTTTTCCAACCTGATTCTATGATTCTACGGAAAAAAACCCAACCCCCCAACCAAAACCCTGAAAGGAGCCTCTCACTTTCCTGTCATCTTTGAAGACATAGAGAAGAAGAATAGAGAAAACCGACCCCACCAGCATGATTTTCACAGACATACCAAAGTAAAGATTAAGTGGTCATCCAGCTTCTCTCACTGGCTATGTGTGTTGAAGCCCCTCCTTGCCTCAAACCAGGCTGAAATACTCAACAGAGGGATGCCACGCTACATTCGGAGATTAGGTGCAGGACTTATGGTTCTGCTGGGAACTGGTGCTCCGAAAGAATAGCTCTTTCTGAACACCCATCCTTGGAGCTGGGCCACTGCAAGATGCCTCACGCCACAGCAACTGACTGCAGGAGGATTGAGTCCATGGCTAAGCCTGGTCTGTGCTTCCTACATTATTCCTGATGGCACAACCTCCTCTGATCAATAGGGACCCTGTGGGACTTCTGCAAGTGTCAGCAAGTCACAAAAAAAGCTTAGCAAAAGCAGTTCAGGTAAGGAAGTGCTTAATGAACTCGATAGCCAGAGAGGCCTTTGGATTTCAATATAAATGTTCAGGTGGGGTTTGGGTTTCTTTGAGCTGACTCATCCTCAGAAAGGCAGTTTGGAGCAAAAAAGCTGGACTCTTTTCATCCATAGACCACTTTTTCCCCAGTCACCTACCAGCAGTCCAGCTGACCTGACCATGTTCCTTTATCTCCTTCAACATAGGGGATCAAATTCACCACTTATAACTGAGCTTTTCAGTTATGGTCTGTAGATAGTTACTGAGCCAGTAAGTGTTCAAACATCCCCTACTTTCCTCCCACAGATGTGAAAACCTTAGACAAAGGAGTGCTAAGATGGACCTCTAATTTCTCTGAAGACTCATGATTCATCCTGCGTAGGTCAGCTATAAATTTAACAAGATTCCCAGAAGCATCCTTATTTTCCCTCTAGAACCAGGTATACCAGGAGCCGTATTAAAAATTAAAACATTAGCTGTTAGTTTTAACGAAAGAAAATTAAATGAATAAATATTAATAATTATATTCCCTAAACAGTCCTGTGAGCTAAAGAATTACATTTTAAGTATTTCATGCAAAGAATAAACACTATAAAATTCTGGGTGATTGGGAGAGGTTTGCTTTTTATGACAAACCATGAATGAGATTGAACTAAAGAGACGTGTCTCTCTATAGGATGTCTGAGCACTCTAGTAGACACTCCAGGCTCATTTTCCCATTTGAAAGGTAGAAAATAACCTTTCTTTCTCCACCCCCAGTGTAAAATAAGCAAAAAAAAGGCAATATAAGGGTCTGATGATCAATGTCGAAAGTCTTGCTCTCCCTCAAGGTCCCTCTTAATTTGAAACTCAACCTAAATTGGTTCTACAGCATTAATAAAACTGAGGAGCAAGTCATGTATATGACAAATCATGAGTGCAAAACTTCCCTGGCAGCTGACCCTGTGAAATGCCACAGGATGGCAGAGGGATTTTAGCCACCAAAGTGCAAATGCTACCTTGTAAAACAACAAAAAAAATTACTTAAGAGGTGGGTATTCCCTCCCAAAGAGGGAGGGAATCAAAGAGGTTTGATTTCTTCTCCCCTTTTGTTGGTCTGTTGGGGATGGGAGAAACAGCTGCCTGACAGGTCTTTATTAGTTTTTATCGTCCCAACTGATTCCCCATCAATTGGCTAATGAATTTTATGGTATATATAGCTATATTTTATATGACAAAAATATATGATATGATACATATCAAAATATATGATATGTACGATACATATAGCTATATTTTTCAGCTACAGCTGAAAAATGAACATGCTATCAAATGAATAAGGGATACATTCATAAGGTTAAAAATGCTGGGATTTAGAGTTCATATAAACAGCAGAAGCATGTAAAGATTATCAACACCAGAAAGGTTTTCTTACCACCTAGCTTATTTTTCAAGGCTGAAAATGTTTTCCTTTCACCTTCTTGATTAAGACGGAATTGTCAGCTTCACACTTGTCTGCAGTCATTTCCTACTCAATTTTACTTTCATAGCATCCTGTCTGAATTTCAAATGCTTAAGCAGAATTCCAATAATCATCAGTGATAATGCATGATCTGTCTAATGTGAATAGATAGGTGAGATTAAATTCACATCCACCAAAAGTTAATATCCCTTTAACAAAGGAACTGCAATCACTTTGTGTCTTGGGAGTGGGCAGTTAGTTCTGAAGCAGCAGTAACCTGTCTATAGAAAAACCTTTCCAAACTGTAACTTTTTGCAAGACAAATGATGGAGCTACTTTCCTTCCTCCCCTAAATATACTAGTCCTAATCTTGCAAGCCAATGCAGGATGGTGCCCTGTCCTGGTTTAGCAGAACTCAACATGAGGGCAGGGCTCCAGCAGCCTGCAGACATCTATTTGCATGATCTAGCACTTAAGAAATAACGCTTTTCCCCTTCCTCATTTGCATAACGATTTGGCACATTTTATTTTGACTCGCAGTCCACAGTTACAAAGCTAAGGGAGGTACAGCTCCATTTAGAACAAAATTCATGCTGGTGCTGTACCAGTTACATCTTTAGCTTCCTATTGTACTTGGAAGGGCAGGCGGAGCTGCTGCAGAGATGAAGGCTGGATCAGCCCCATGTGCTTGGAAGAGTGCTTTGCAGCAACCACCTGGCAGGTAGCACCTACCCGAGGAGAGAGTTTAAGCCCTGGTGTAAAAAATGAGCAAAAGGCAAAGACCTCAAAGTACGGCTGCACCGGGATTATAGGTAGCTGCCATCTGCATCCGGCTCACGTGAGTACAAAGGAAATGTTTCTCCATTGCACAGATGGGGCTAAAAGATACAAGGGAAACAGATGTAGGGTTGGCTTTTTTCCCAAGCATTTTTGCCCATGTTTGTTCTTGAGACACTCAGCTCCATTTTAGAACAGCTAAGCCTTTTTCTCTCAGTAGTAGCCTATAGAGCCCCTGTGCTTGAGCAGGGCCTTTGTGAAGTTTGATGCACCATGCAGAAACCCCTGACTCCCCATCAGACCTTACAGAACCTTTGCTGTGCTATTACCAGTCAAACCTTGCCTTAATAACAAAGGTTTGCAAGGAGAAAGGGAAAAACAAGTAGGAGGCACAGGATGGCTTCACAAAGTCCTTCTGAAACACAAGCTTTCACCCACTGGCTTCTCCTTCCCCACACGCAGCTGCAGGGAAGCACAAGCCACGAGAACCCTACTTGTTTGTCACCGAGCTTTTCTTGGTGTTATTATTCTCTTGCTGATGCTTTCCTGAGCTGCAGCTTCAAGTTTAAATTAAAATGTTAATGAACTTGGTTGTTTTTCATAACTTCTACTTCATGAGATAACATATTCTCATTTCTCCCGCTTTCTAGGAGAAAACCTGAATCCTGCCTTCCTTCAGTTGTTCCAAAGGCTGAGGCATAGCAGATACGTTAATTTTAACTTGTTGTGTTTTCTGTTTTTTAAATTAAAATTTATTTCCTAAAAGATCATATTTAGAAGAAGGCACTGAGCAGTGAATACCAGCAGCCATCAGAGCGGTAATGAGCCTGTTTTGTTAACCTCTGTGTCATTATAACAGACGTATTTTACTTAAACATTGCTACAAGCTCCACTTGAAGAAACCAGTACCGCATATTGGCAAGCATTGGAAATAACTGGACTGAATTACCCCTGTCTGCTGGCAATGTAGGACTCCAAATACATGACGGCACTAGACATCCCAGCCATGTGAAGGGTAAAGGAAGCTTTGCTTTTAGGAGGCTATGCCCATGCCTAGGAGCATGCAAAGGGACAACTCGGGTGGCGACAGCCAACTCTTTGGAGTCTGCCCTGCACTGGGACACCCACAGATGTCTGTGAGGAAGTTACAGATGACGGTGGCTAAATTCATTTAAAGTTGTCAGGTAGTAAGCAAATGCCCTATACGTGTCAGCCAGACACCCACCCCCACCCCCCACCCCCATAGGGTTTCAGCTTCTCAGAGATTTTTGGCATTGCAGGGGTTAACAATTGCCCTTGAACCCCTGGGAAGTGGACTTGAGAAGTTCCAGAGTTCAAATGTGATGCCATAAGCAAGGTGCTAAATAATAAAAGAGCAGCCTTGTACAAAGCTCACTGGCAAGGGATGAGCCTGCCAGAAGCTCTGCCCGGGCTGATGGTCCAGACTGCGATGCCGGCAGCATAATTTCTACAGGGTGTCAGAAAATGCATTACTACTAAGTGGCACCACTCTGAATGAAATCTGTATGGGTCAACTGCAGGTTAAGCTAACAAAACAATAAAAAATTTAAAATCCAGCAATCGCAGAGCCCCCCAAGCACTCCAGAAGGAGCGATGGGTGGTTTCTCACATGGACAAAGGAATAAGTCCCCACCTCATTTTTATTTTCCCAAGTGACAGCGACACAGTTGCCCTAAATGGGTTTCACCAGCCTATTGCCTTGAAAACATGGTTCATGGAAAACTTCATGGGATACATAGGGGAGATATTTTAGTGAGGAAACTGTGGACAGATGAACAACTCACAGCCTCCCTGAAGAAAGACTTTGCTGTTAAGAATTAAGAACAAAGGAAGCAGCAGAAAGCCACAGAAGGATGTTTGTTTCAAGGGAAGATGTGCTCAGGGGAGAGATGGGGCTTCTGGGTGAGGTGCACCACAGCCAAGGGCACGAAGAGCTCCAGAAATCCAAGACCAAATATGGGGCACTGGAGGAGCAAATGGCACAAATAGGTTCTTACTCCAGACAAATGTCTTTATTCCTCTTGAAGACCCTTCCTAAACAGTACTACTTTCATGTGAACAGAGTCATACTATTTTCTGCATTAAACGAAATAATGAGGCTGGGGGACATGTTGGTCTCATGGTCAGTAGGACATATACGTATTTCATCTCACAGCAAGTTTCAAAGTATTTCTGCACAACCCCAAAATGTGTTTTGTCCGACATGTTTACATATATCACTGTATACAGGCTCATTAGCAATGAAATTTGGTTGCATTTTGACTTTGAACCTTGTGCTTTTTCCATTTTAAAGCCCAAAGGAATGCTATCTATATACATCCTGCTAATGTATTATTGTAGTGCTTTTAAGATTTCTGTATATTTTTTTAACATTTGTATTTGCAATGAAAAACTATTCTGAGTCAAAGACACGTTATTAAGCTAAACCTATATATATATATATATACACATTGTAACGAAATGGCTTCAATCATGTCTTAAAATATATAGATTTGTTTAATAAAGTCAAAATGTGAATAAATTATTTCATGATCTCTTCCCTTAACTTCAACAGCTACTCATTCTTTTTCTTTTTTTTTAAATAATCGAACTGGAACAACGGCTTCATTTAAAAACCAAATGAAATAAACATCAGAACGGAGGAATGGAAATCCAAGCAGCAGAGTGCTGTGCAGGTCCACAACAATGTTTCCTCAGTGAATGCAAACTAGGAATGGAAACCCACCAGAAACAGAAAAAGCCTCAATCTGTTCAGATTTGTATTAGTATTAGTCATTGAAATGGAAACAGAAGAAGGTCACTGCCTTACGCGTGTTTGAGTGAAATGCAAGAAACTAAATGTATTTGTTGCAGTAACTTTTTTCCAAAGTAAGTAATACAGAAAATAATAAATACCCCCAAAATAAGACTCAGTTTTCTCTTTAAGGGAAAAAGAAAAAAATAAAAAAGGCAAAATTAATAGCACTGCTTTCTCTTAACAAATATATTACCATTCATATTTCCTTCATCAACATAACAATTCAACTAACAGACTACAGCACTTCTCCAAGCTCTCTGTAATAATTTCTTAAACTTCATCATTATTTCTCCTTTATTTTTCTCTGCTGCCAGTCCAGCTTCCATTGGGTGACAAGAAGGTACTTAATTATTAGTGAGTGGAATTACACAGTGTCCAGAAAGTGCTTTTCAGTTAACAAGAACACATGTGCACACACAACAGTTAAAAAATGTCTCTGTTTTAAAATGCTTTTCCAGGGCTGACAGCAAATAGCAATTTTGGGGTTTTTTTTTTATAAATATGGACAAACTCCAAATTTTGCAATTCCCTGAACACTTGGATTTCTTTTTAAACTTAAAATCATCCCAGCATCTATCTATTCATCCGTCAATCCATCCACCCATCTATCCATGCCTATAACCCCTCACACTTTTCATAAACAGCTCTGCTAATTAACTCCCATATTGTAGCAATCTTTCCATTACAGAAAAAGAAGAGAGAGATTGAATTTATCTATACATGACAAACAAATGCCCTGGAGAAGCTCTTGTAATCTATCATGTCAATGCAGATGAACTCCTCGGGATTTCTTTTCTTTGTTTTACCATCCAATAACAGTAAAAATAACACACAGAAGAATCCCAGTACTTAGGCTACATAGCTAATCAACGTCTGGAAAGGCATTCAAGGTTGCTCTGCATTTGTCCTTTTTTGAACAATAAAATGTAGGGGTGACTGCTCCTGGGTTTGAGGTTTAATGACTAGAACAATTAGGCTCATCAATGCATTTATTTTTATTAAGGAATGATGACAGAAAACTGATCTCTATCTGATTTAACAAAATAAAGCACTAATTGAGAAGAACAGCAAGTCCATTATTTTTCAAGTCCCCGAAAAAGGGCTACACTTCATAAATGGAGACAGAACTAATCCTTACTACAAGGAAAAGGGATAAGAAGGGACATCTTTATATCTTTATAAAGAGATGTGGGACAAGCAATGTCTCAACGTAGCACATAAAGCAGAACCAGCAGGCACTTCTCCACACTCCAATCCTGGACACAGGAGCCTGTCACCATGATTTTCAGAAGTCATTTATTACCATGACACCTCTCATTTAAGATCAGCCCTGCACTTGGCTTTGGAATGATTTGTTAATGTCGCAGTCTTCACTTACACCACCCCTTTTTTTTTTTTTTTTTTGTTTAATTATTTTCTCAGTTGTTTGGGCACCAGCTCCCACTGTGTGGTAATGCGGGAAAAGCTCTCACAGTGGGCTTTTTGGCTGCAGAGTGAGTGGGAACCCTGAGCCACTAATATAGGGAATATAATCCCCATTCACTGGGTTTTTAAAACGTTTCCAACACTGGGGTACGTCAAAGGGAGATTATCACAGTATGTCACACTCTGTCCTTTGTGAAACACATGCAAGAGAACTAAGGCGGATTTTTGTCCTTTTACACCGACAAATACACCAGTATTTCAGAACTACAAAAAAAAAAAAACCATTAAAAAACCTCCAGAACAGTAATTACTTCAAGTCTCAAACTTTGATGTAAAACCAAATATGAAGAGGTCAAATCAGGAGAGATGTAAAGTAATCTCAGTCTCCTCCTTTCCCTCCCCACCTTTGTACATTTTCAGTAAGCAAGAAACGCTTTTGCTTTGAGGGTTTGTATCTCTTTGCACACTTGAATGGTTCATAGCAAACGCCATTTCATCTCCAAAATCCACCTAAATCAGAAGACTCTGTTTTTTACTTGTTAAACTTACTTTAAAAACTGTTTGCAGACAAATACGTTGCAGTAAGTAATCTACTTGCATGCAAACAAATACACTTTCTTGATCAACAAGAAAAAAACCCATTAGCTCTGCATTTCTCACACCAATCTTCCCCTTTTCAAAAATGCAGTATTTCAAAGCAATGCAGATATAATGCTGCTGCCAAAATATTTTATGTCATTTTAATGCTGATGAGTAAAGCAATCAGAAGCTTTTAACAGGAATTATAAAAACTTTGGATTTCTAATGATGTTGAACAGACAGCTAGCAAACAAACATTCGCACAAGCAATTTTGTGACAGCATTTTATCATAATCACAACGGGACACTCCTCTAACGAAAAAGGGTTAGGGACGTGCTTTCTCAGATGCATCATTCATTTTATCCTGTACTGCTCCGTTTCAGAGGGCACCAGATTAATCCCGAGCACCGCCTGTTCTCAGCAGCATGATGCAAATATAAATTCACCTTTCAATCACTTCTGCGGGTTAATGACACTGAGTAATAGCACATTAGCAAAGTGCCACTCCAGACACCAGTCAGGCATGCCAAACGGATAATCTGACAAACGTTTCAGATTCATTTTCCATGAACAGAAACACCGTTTGGGCTTATTAACTGTCAAATCTGCATACACTGCAGTGCAGAGCACAGAGGCTCCATTAAAAGTAGCAATCTATCTCATTAATATAATATATAATGGTATTCGGCCTCTTCTGTTGTTGCAAAATTTAGAAAAGAAAAAATGCTCATTCTCTGTAATGTTGTAGTATGTTTGCACTAATTGCTTCATATACTCCGGACAAGTTCTTGATGTAGAGGAATTCCCCCACTGGTTTAGACAGAAATTATGTTTTCAGTTACTATCACCTTCAAAAGTGCAAATAATTAAGGTAGCCTTCCCAAACTACTCGCTGTACTCACTTCATTTATCTTGTTTCTATTAAATGCTACCCTTGCAAAAGCAGTGTCTCTGTATCTGGTCTTCCCGTCTGTTAGTGCATCTCTGCTTTTACAGATGTTATTTGAGCACGCAGAGGAGTAGAATTACAGAGGCTGATTGCTCACTTAGTACAAAATCAATAGGAAATGAACAGTATTTGTCTTCTTATCTCCAGCGTATTGATAACTAAATGGGAAAAAGAGCAACTAAAAAAGAAGAGTTCCCCAAAATGTTAATTCAAAGTTGTAAATAAAATAACTTGAATGTTTTCATTGCCTTTAAAGAGCAATCTTAACAGAATGTTAGAAAACAAGAATGCTGCTAAAACAATACATTAAAAGTAAACTTCCCATCAGGTTTGTCCAAACCCAATTCTAGCAGCAAGCACATGTACTGAAAACCCAATTAAAAGCACCATTCCCATCCAGAAAGCAGAAACAATGCTGCGTTATCCATATGTCAGCTCAATTCATGATTTTTTTTCTAATAGCTGGGATTTGGTAAACTATCGATAGACACTTCCTTTGTTGGCTAAATCTTAACCATGTTCCTTTGCCCTAGCTTGTTGCCTTCAGTTCCTTGGATCATGATACAGTAGCAGTGTTTTAATCTGATTTTTACCATGTAAAGACTGGGTGGTAGGGGGCAACTTTTTGGTTTTGCCTTAAGTGCCTTAACACATCATTTCTAGCCACAGAATCATTCCCTTCCAGTGTTCTGACTTTAGGACCAGGAGTCACAGTTTACCACCATTTAAAACAAAAGGTTGGTGCAAAATTAGCTTTCTGACCCTTTGCGGGTTGCCCTGTGGCTTTTTCTTCCTTCAAAGCTTTTGTTTGAAAACGTGGCTGCAGGTGATTACTCCAGTGGACTGCAGCCTGCTTGGCCGTGTTTAATTTTTTCTTTAAAGCTGAATCGCAACTTCAGAGCTGCAATCTGCCATTCTGGATTTCCTTTCCTGTGCAATGCTACTCCATTTCAGGGTGTCAGAGGTGACAGGGGCATGTTCTTTTTCTTGGCCTCATATCAAGGTAGCCCAGGTCTATTTTTTTCCTTTTTAATCTTTTGCTTCATTTTGAATCCATATTACAGAGGTATGCACAGTAGTAAAGAGGACACGCCATGGGGATATGATACTGCCAGGCTTTCATCAGATTAATTCAAGAAAGATTTCAAGTTTGCATTGCTGGGTAATCAAATATTTTGCTTTATTGTAGTTATATTGAACAGCTCACACGCTATTTCCTTTAAAAATGCCTCAAGTGCCTGCATTGGTTACAATTCTTAAATAACTTAGTTTTTAATGGCACTGAAGGGTATTTAACAACAAAATACTGCTGCAATTACAGGATGGCAAATAAATGTGTTATCGATTAGTTCAGAATTTGTGATGATGTACCAGGACTCGGGAGATTCAATCACCAGCACATTCGTGAAGACCCTGGGAGATTACAGGCAACTCTTAATTTTTCAGTCCACCTTTCCTGCGGAATAAGGATGAAAATACTCCCTTCTCTCCAAACTTTTTGCCTGCTCAGACAAAGCAAGCTCCCTGCTGCTGGAATGGCTATGGTGCATGCAGCAGTCCAGCCAAGTGAGCCCTCATCTTGTGCGAGCTCCTTAGGCACTGCACTGCTATACAGCAAATTGGTTGCTACAAAATGCTAAATTATAGTAAGAACAAAGGATTTAAGTTATGACTGGTTTAGGATTTATTTCAACAGACAGTGGGTTCTTAAGTACGTAATTCACAGCATTCCACATATTGGTATGTATAGTAAGACAGTGAAACCCTTGCTTTTTCTTGAATCATACATATTGTTTTACATACATTGCAGCCCACAGAGGCTCAGCAACAGACAGCAATTAAGAAAACAAACTGTAGTAACGAACCATATAAGGAAGAAAAGCAGAAATGTCACCACCAGCCTTCAAACATATGGCTCTCCAAGGTCCTCCTTTCGCCATGCAATTTCCCCTGCTCCATCAGGCCCAGATGCCTGATTATTTTGGAGGAGAATTTGCTTGGAAAATGTCACATGGACAGCATGATTTCATACCTCATTAACATTGTCCTGATACAAGTAATGGAAATAAAAGTCTTGGAAGCCAGCAACTTCGTACACATGCAGAAGCTGCTTGCATATCAGACTCTTAACGATGGTGATGGAAACTGAAAGAGTAATGTGGCCAGTGGTAGGATAGAGGTAACTATCAAAAGGAGGGAGACTAGAGGGGAAAACAGCTAACTGTTTGCCCAGATACACTGGTAATATTCAAGGTATTATTACAAACTGCATTGGAGAAGTGATATGAGTTTAAAAAAAAACCCAACAACTGAATCTCTTCCAAGGCTTTCTTTCTCAACTCAGATCATGTCAATAAGTTTACAGCACTGCCCCACAAACACTAGTGTGGGCATAGGCAAGAGGGAAGAATCTGGTGAAGTGGGTAACAGTGAGCAAAGAAAGGATGGAGAACACAAAGAAACCCTGTAAGTCAACTTTGCTGCCAAGGAAGGGCACATAAATCAGACACAAGCCATCACTTAGGTTATTTCATAACATATGTAGGAAAACACTCAGCAATCTCACTTAATTTGCCCATATTAGTAATTTACAGACTTCTACATCAGACATCTACAGTCAAAGAAAAATTTTCCAGATAACCTTAAGTAGGTTATCTTTTTTCACATGAAATTGAAACAAACTGGGCATTTAAAAGGCAAGCAGTGCTTTAGCGACCACGTTTACATTAGGCCTACTGGGTCTCTGAAATTTGGGTCTATGGCCACCGGGCATCACTTGAGTAAGCAAGCAAACTGACTTGCTGTTAAAATCCACAGTATTTTAAGATACTCTGTCACTCACACAGAGAGCCTGACAACAGCTTCCCATGGTGCATAACATGAAAACCTCTAGTGAAAGAAAGTGATGTTAAAATGAACAGGAAAACCATTCCTTCAGACTTCTTTAGCCCATCAGCTGAGCACCACTTTAACATTAGCTAAGCTATCTTATTGCGTTGTAATTAAATGGCACGTCTGTTGATTACTGCAAAATTCAATTGTGTTTTCAAGTTGCCAGCCACAGAAACATTAAAACAGAAGAAAGAACCAGCAGTGTAGTCAGCATCCTGTTTTAGTCATCTTGGCTGGCCATTATCAATAGTAAAATGTTCAATTTGCTCTTTCTTTCTTTATTATTGAAACAATTTGAGTTTGTGCAGAACGGCCTAGCGATTTCTAAGCAGTATCTTACTGATCTGGCAAAAATGTTTACAGATTAACAGTGACAGAAATGGTGTCTCTAATCACGGACAACATGGAAAGTATTTTGAGAATGAATAAGCTAGATATGGTCTTAAAGCAAGTGTGTAAATGCACATAGACTCACCAGGCAGGAATATTTTGATCCTGGAAGTGAGGAGGAATGGAGGAAAACTTAAAGACGGAAGGTTAACAAATAAACTTGCCACAAGCACTACTGTCTGAGAAGGATTCCCCCACGATGCCCTGCCACCACATTCTGTTTCCCACAGCCCCACACTTCCTAGGGCTATTTAACACAAGCATCAGTACCTTGATTATCTCTGAATTTGACTGAGTAGGAAAGCGAAGGCTGATCACACAACAAATCCATTAGCACTAAATATCATCACGAAAAATCCAACAAGGAGCCATTGTTATGCTAAGGATTTGTGCCAAAACTACCTTCAGCACAACCCGTGGCATGTTGGGGCTGGCAGTGCTGCACTGCCATGCCCTGCATAAGAACAGGGCATTTCCAGGTGATCCCAGCATGCCTCCAGTGCAACAGCAGAGCTCAGGCTCTTACCACAGCCAACTGTTGGCAGCCTACTGCAAGCAACAATCTTTCACTCACTCTCCTTCAGGACCCACTGTCAGAAAGCAAAAGCCCAGAACTCCCCCGGATGCACCAGGACATCCACTAGCAAGCTACTCTGGCTCCATCAAGCATAAGAAGTCATCAGTCTTATAGCCGCCACATAACTCACCCTGCCACTTCCTCTCTTGTTTGGCAGCTGACCTCCTGTGGAGGAGGCTGAAAGGGGCATTAATGGCTTTTGTCAGCCCACTTTGTTTAGCTGCTATCAAAATGAAATCAATGCCTCCTCCATTGTCTTCACTTTCTCCTTTGCAGGTTTTTTTCCATACTTCACCTCATCATTGCTGTGGGACCATGATTTATCACTGGGTTCGCAAGGCTGCTGCTTCGTGGGAGCAATAAGCAAAAGTGTAATTCCAGCAAGTTTGCTTTTCAGCATGTTCTTGCTGAAGGCAACAGCTATATCTGCGCTACCTTTAAACATAACTCATGCCCCAGTGTTTCCAGAAGCAAGAAACAGAAAAAAAAGAGTCCATTAAAAAAATTTTTTTGCCCTTTCCTAACTCTTCCTTCTTTTTTTGTTCCTGCACCTCCAGGCTCCAGAGCCCGGCTGCAGGGACACCACAAGCTGCTGCAAAGTTGCCAGTCACAGAAGAAGGATGGGTCTTGAGGCTGTGTGTCCTTGCACAGCAGAATGACAAGGCAGGATGGATAGGGCATGCTCACAGGAAGCAGTACAGAGGACTGGTCCCTCCCTGTCCCAGACTGAGTGTGCCTCCACACCCCAGCTAGACCACCTCTGGTTTGGCATCTGGGTCACTGCTTAGTGACCCAGGAAATGTTAAGATTAAGTCTGGCAGAAGCAAATTAGCTGGGGGGAAGAAAAGTCATAAAATAAACTGATTCAAGAAAATCCTATTTTATGCTCACCAAAGACAAAGCTTATGTAATAACCAATACTGAACTACTCACTGAGCTCTTATCTTACAGTCCTAATACAAGATCTGTCCTGCAGTAGCATACAGAATACAGTCCGTCATTCTCAGAAGTACTAAACCCCCTTACTTTTATATAGGCAGCTATAGATCTTGTTTATACATAAAATTTAATGTGTTTATAAAAGTAAATTCTCAAGCAAATGTAACTTTTCAGAGCCATCATTACCCAGGGGTTTATAGCCAGGCTTGTTAACTCTCCTGGCAAACACTAGGTCCAGCTACTCTGCACAGTCATGACTCTTCTTCAGAGGTTGGTAAGATTTATTTTAGTGCCCGAAACCCACAGCATCATAAAAGAACAGAATGGTCTGGGTTGGAAGGGACCTTAAAGATCATCCAGTTCCAACCCCCTGCCATGGGCAGGGACACCTTCCGCCGAGGTGCCCCAACCCCCCATCCAGCCTGGCCTTGAACACTGCCAAAGACGGGGCATCCACAGCTTCTGTGGATGGATGGCCACATGCAAAGACTTGCAGTAAACAGCTCAATGTCCA
>NW_009943126.1:86543-88699 GCF_000696875.1 Nestor notabilis | reverse complement strand
AGGGAGCGCTGCGACTTCACGCCGAGCCGCCGCGGGCAGCCCAGCCCCGGCACTGCACTGGGTCGCTCGGGTGCCCGGGCAGCAAACTGCTGGGTCTGACGCTCCCTCTCGCGCTGAAACACACGAACAGCGTGCTCCGAACCTGCAGCAAGAGACCCGCAGACTGCAATCGGTTTCCCCGTGTTCCAAATATACTAGAGAAGTCTGAACATTTGGTTTCGGTGCAGCTTCTTCACCCTTCGTGAACAGCACGTTTATTTGCATCTCCACTGCCAGCGGGTTTCCCCCCCTGGTCCTGCCTCATAGCAGCAGCATGAAGCATGAAGAAAATCATACCAGTGCTTTGCGAGGCTTAAATGCAGTAATTCACCCGTATCTTATGTGCTGAATAAACGCTCTGAAGAGCTTAGTAACTGCCCAGTCACGTTCAGGGGATGTTTAAGCTTCAGCCCAACAGATCAGCAGTGCCTTCCTTATCCTCATCGTCTCCCACCACTGCAGACTTCCACTTTGGGAGTGGATGTGGCATTGATCTGTTTTGATCACACCTATGTTAATCTGTTCTCCCAGCACCTTAGCAGGCACACCACCTTTAGAAGCTATTTCACACTGTTACCATGTTGGATTGTGGAAACAGAAGTGTAGCAGATCCAAAAGCATTGGGATAACTGTGGTAGGCAAGTTTGTTGTCAAAACTTTCATCTGAAAAAGTAGTTGTTACTTTGTACATTATTTAAATGTACATTTATATTCAAAGGGAAATTAGACACCTTTGGGAAAAAACCAACACCTCATAAACTAGCATATCAGAGATTCAAATTAATTTAGTATGCAGTCTTGTCTGTGCTTTGCTCCTCGAGTGGAAACTATGAGATAAATCGATTTAAAGGGGGAAAAGTGACAGATGCATAATTCTTGGTTAAATATTAAAGACCAGACTGAAGAAGACTGCATACAGGGCACATCAGGAGAGCATGGCAGCCTGCACAAGCCTATGAGAAAGTAGAGGGGGGAAGAATTATGGAAAAATTTGGACAATACCCCAAGTGAACGTATCTGAAGAAACTGCGGAAAACAAAGGCAAGTCAAAGAAAAACACAAACACAAAAAAACATTTAGGCGGTTTACCTTTACTGTCAGCAACTGATGTTTAGGTTACTTGATATGTAGAAATTTTAATTTTTCCTTATTTATCTGACCAATTAACCAGTTTATATTGCAGCGTGCTTAGATTTGAACTTTAGATACTACTGATAAACAAAAGTATCAATATAATAAATTACATTAGCATTACAGATTTTAAATTACCCCTTCTCTTTTCACAGTGACCTGGAGCTAGAAGTTTAAATATCCTTGCCTCCAAAATACAAGACAGTTTATTCTTATGTCAAGATAGCGGGGGATTTAGATATGAAGTAATACGTTCTTGTGCTTTACAGTTAATACTAGTTTCCTGCTTTTTCTTACTATCTTGGTATCTCTTCTGTCCATGATCACCTCTGTATGCCAGTTAGAAAAGCATCAGAAAGACAAGTTTTTAAGAACAATAGTATATTAGATAAAAAAGAAGCCACAAAACCACTGCCAGGCTCTGAATGTCTCCCTCTAGAGCTGTTCTATCATTCCGGTTGAGCTGAATCTTGGTCAGCAGGTCAGAGATGCCTTCTGAGTGACATCAGACCCTCTCTCATTCTTACAGCCACTCTATGTTTTTTCTGTCCACATCACATGATGTGTGTTTGTACACACATTTATTGTACTGAACACAGAGGAAAGGAGAAGTAATTTCCATAGAATTTTAGGTAACGATCTATAGGAGCAAGAAAATGAAGTGGGTTTGGATAAATGCCTTACTGTGCTGTTATTCTATTGTTGTTATCAGAATATTTTTATTCCTTAGTTGTCTTTTGAAACTCTACAGAGTGTTCTTGGTGAAAATCAACAGTGATTAAGAGAACAGATCAGACAAAACCTTTTTTCAGAATAAAATCATCCACAGTCCTTTGATAGAGTTTGTTAGGAAATGTAACTTTGGATGCAAAGGCATTCAGGTATGCTTCCCTTCAGTCTTATCAGTACATCAGTTTTCTAGTTTAATTTATTGCTTTTATTAAATACAATGCACTATGTAGTAGATGTTGTCTTTGCTGTCTCAG
>NW_009943126.1:72084-86515 GCF_000696875.1 Nestor notabilis | reverse complement strand
TTTCCCTATGTATCTCAAATTCAATTCAAATTCTATTTTTGTGATATGTGACAATCTATGATAACTGCATTATAATAATTTAGACTAAAATGTAATTTGGATGCATCTAATGAAGACAGTTCAAGTTACAAAATTTTTTTCTTATATTGGAAGTAATATATGTAGATGGAAACTAAATTTAAAAGTCGGTTTTATATTACTTTTATGGCTGTGTAATGTTCTCTGTTAGATTGGTATTACTTGAACTGTGCTCAGAATTTACAAAATTGCCACTTAGCATATGATTAGCACTGTTGTTTGAGTCCTCATAATCTTAGAAATCTGTATTTATGGTTTTATTTTGGGGGCTTTTTTGGGGTTTGGGTTTGTTGGCTTTTGGGTTTGGTTTAGTTTTCATTTTTGGGGGGGTGTTGTTGTATATTGGGTTTTTGTTAAAAAAAAACATATAAATAAGAGAAACAGTAGTGAAAAGACTGAATTTGCAAGGAGAGCTAGCTAATATTTTTATCAGTTTTATTTTATGCTCCAAAACTTGGGTTAGGAGACAGGTCTAAAGACCTGGGATAATGTCATGACTTTGTAGCTTTTTTAATTAACAGGAGACAGGGAAAATTATATGCTTTCATTTCAGAGACTACAGTCTCCAAACAGCACTCTCATTCCAAACCAAGGCTAAGAGAAGAGTGTAGAAAACAACCAGTTAAAAACTGAACACATTATTTTTGTGTTTAAGCAAACATAAAGTATTAGGAAATTATTAAGGGAATTACTACAAGAAGGGTGGATAACTTGACTTTTTTAGCTTCTGCTAGATTGCATGCCCTTGGGTAGGATTTTACATAGAATGTTAAAAGCACAAGAGGTCCCAAGTTCAGTCTCCAACATGTTCCTCAACACAGATACCAGCTACCTTTTAATGGACATAGTTATTTTGTCAGCCAGTTGATTTTACCTATTTTTTTTTAAATGCAAAAATGGCAAAAGATATTGTGACAAATATTCCAGCATCTCACATTTTTGTACCAAAGCCCAAACTGGTTCGATCTGGTTTTGAGATTAGGTTGTAACATGACGTTTCTTCCACTGGAACAGTCAGAAGATTCAAGGTGTCCTGCTTTCTGATCTGCTAGCCATATCTTAGAAAGGGTGGGAACCAAATGCATTACCCTTTACAGAAGCCCAGAAATGTGGAAAACATTTTCCCCAATTGTCCCCACTTAGTCCTGCTTCAGTTGGTGAATGCAATGAGTTAGTGTCATGGTTTAAGCCCAGCAGGTAACTCAGAACCATGCAGCTGCTTTCTTCCCCCCAGCTCCAGGCAGGATGGGAAGGAGAATTGAAAGAATGTAAACCCTACAGGTTGAGATAAGAACAGTCCAGTAACCAAAGTATAATACAAAAATACTACCACTACTACTAACAATAATAATGATAAGGGAAATGACAAGGGGAGAGAATGTAAAACTGAAAAGGGAAAGGAAAGAACCCCAATAAACACAAGTGATGCACCAGCCAACCGATACCCAGCCCAACCCAAGCAGTAATCTGGGCCTTCCAGGTGACACCCCCTGGTTTATATACTGGGCATGATGTGCAGTGGTATGGAATACATCTTTGGCTAGTTAGGTCAGGTGTCCTGTCTCTGCTCCCTCTTGGCTTCTTGTGCCCCTCCTCACTGGCAGAGCATGAGACTGAAAAGTCCTTGATGAGGGTAAGTGCTACTTAGCAACAACTAAAACATTGGTGTGTTATCAGCATTGTTCTCAGACTAAAGCTGAAAACACAGCACTGCACCAGCTACTAAGAAGAAGAAAAATAACTTACAGCTGAACACAGAACAATTAGCTTGTATAAATAAGCTGTCATCTAATTGCTTAGTGAAAATAATATATGGCAACACACCTGAAATAGCTTTGGCTATTTGAATACTTAGCTTTTCTGAAGACAAAGTGCTGTTGTAATGGCATGAGCCTCAGTCTGGATTGCATGTGTCTTCCCAGCATTGGCAGTGGATGGGTATACCTACTTCATCTCTTAAAGCTTCCCTGCTCTTTGTACCAGACTAACTGGGTTAAAACTAGGTTGAGATCACTACATGATTGTTGTGTGCATTGCCTAAGGTCAGAGTGGTCCTAGACTGGCATGCTGTAACTCCTCACAAGTGGTGCAGCATACTGCTCTTTCCTTGGGATTTGTTTTAGAGAGAGCTGAGTTTCTTGCATTGCTTTCATTTATACTGGAAATGAAAACACAAGTCAATAGATTTTAGAACTTTTTTTTCTCATTTCCTTTTCAGATATAAATGAAATGGTTAAGTAGAAGAAATCTGATAGTTATCAGATTCCACATTAAATTTTCTTTAGAGAATTCAGAAAAAAACTATTAGTTTTAAGAGAGCTAATTCAATAGGTTTTTTAACAACATCGAAACAGAAACAGGATCACATCTCATCAACTAAGAAAATATCTGACTAATCTTTGTATTTTTTTTAACCCCAAATATAGCTCCAAGTTGCAAGGATTGTGCATTTATATACATTTCATCATAGCTTCTTAGAGGTCGAAACAGCATGCAGACACTATGCAGCTGAGATAGTATCCTTATCTTTAATATTTTGGGAACAAAACACATTAAGGGTGGCTAGCTCTATCAGGTAGGTATAAAAAGTTAGGAAAGAAATGAAAGATAAGACAGTCTGTTTTGGTGTACCTCTTTCACTTGCTAGTAAAAAGCAATTTTAAATACTTTCACAACTCTAATGTTCCTTATGTGATGCTAATTTAAATAAATGATTCTCTAGTATATCCAGCAATTTCCAAAGGCCAAGATGAGCATGGATGAAGATTGATTCTTAATTGCATGGATTTTAAGCCTATACAAAGCTGAAGCAAGGACACTCTTCATCTGGAAGAGCTCATTAAAAGAATAAGGGAAAGGAACTTAATAGTCTAATAACACTGTGGGGGACACTACAGTAAATCAGAAATTCCTGCCTTATCATTTCATTGAATAAAGAACTGTAACTGAGAAGGTTTGTAATATATTGAAGATCTCCTACTGAGGATGACCACAACTGGTATGTACCATCTAGTTTTGGGAAAGAGCTGATTATGTAATATTAGAATAGCCTAGTAAAACAGCTGCCTCAGTATGTTTTTGCAGGTGTTAAAGTACAAGAAGAATCATGGTCCCTTCATTCCTATGCTGTGTAATCTTGGCATATAAATACAGCCTTAGACTATGTGCATCCTTTCATTATCAACACTCACACCATGTTATGCTCTGTATGGTTTTTATCCTTTATAATCCTTTTATTCTCTCTGTGACTTTGCAAATGTACTCCATAATGCTTTTAAGATTAAGCCCATAATTAAAGAACAGAGTTAAATAATGAAATTGTGGCTTGCTTAAACTGAAGGGGCATGTACAATCTTCAACCACTAAAATACATCTTAAAGTATTATATCACTTAAAGTAACAAAGCTAATATTCTCAAAAGGACTTTGAGCTGTTGACTGATGACACACCACGTAAGCATGAATATCGTATTGTATATTATACATTGGCTGGAATATACTTTACTTGAGGCATAATGTTTAATTCATTTCTACTACTGCCATATGACATTAGAAACACCTTTCCTGTTTACCTAGCAGAAAAAGCTTAATTTTACCAATACACCAGGGTAAGAACCCACAGTTGGTCAAAGAGGCAATGAAACCTGCTGAATCAAAATCTAAATATCCTAAAGCACAAATTATTCCAATTCCTATTTGATGCCTTATCTACCTATAGATAAGTAGGTCATGAGCTTGTTCAAGTGGAGTCCTGTTTCTTCAGTTACCAGTTTATTCTGATAGCTGCCTTCATTTGAGGAAGCTCTTCCACATCTCCTGCCATAACAAAGTCATCCCACTGGCTGAACAATAATAGACTAAACGATCCTGTCTGCTGCCAGAATTCAGCAAAGCACAGATGGAAGTTACAGTCATCAGATGTTTGAGCAGCAGAATACCCTGTTTCTAGTCATTTGTACTGAAGTGTTTCATCTGGGGGATTACTTTATCCACTTGATCTCTTCAGTTTTGGCTTGAAATGGAACCCTGGTGATGACTTTTTATAGTTAATGGGCCATCAGATATCACTAGGACTTCCCTTAACTTGCAGCTGTGGGGAAAAAAATGACATATTAAGATCAAAGTGTGAATTCTGTCCTTTTTATAGATAAAAAGCTGCATTTGATAGTGTTATAGAAGTACTGAGCAAAATACTGTCTGTCCTGCGAGTAGCTAGCACTGACTGAATGATAAAAAATGTTTCACTAACTGCCAAAATACCTGTAGGAAGCAAGACCTTGTTGGGTAACTGAACATATGTAATTTTTAATACAATCAGCAACATCATGTGCATATACCTGAAAAAGGTTGAACAAAATACTGTAATGATTGGAGAGGAGGCAATCGAGAAAGGGTTTTATAAACTGTGGGTGGTCAAGCTGGTAAATGCCCCAAGGAGTGTGGGCCCCTTCTCTCCCTCTCGTTCTCTGCTTGGAGGAAAGAACACTCTTTTAATTGCCCTATGTGTTCTTTTTTGCTTTTGGCAATCTCTGCTGTAAAGGGAAATAAAGAATTGAAAAGCACTGTTCTTTCCATGGAATAGGTGTCAACAATCCTGTAATCTCTATGTGAAATCTACTGGTAACTGGAAATAGGAATTTGACAGTCTTTCTCTTAGAGTTTAAGAAAAAGAGTTGAACTGCCGAGATTAACTCTTGATATTAGTGTTTAATCTCCTCTGTTCCTTCTGAAATGTATTTTCTGAACTCCTGTTACTGTAAGCTCAACTTTCTCACTAACTAATTACTACTCTTAGTAAGGTCAGATTGTAGGTTGGTTTGTTATTTGGAAAGGTATAGAATTAAGGTTTCTTAAGGGCTGTTAGAGGCTGAAAAGTGTACAAACAGTTCCAGCAGGGATACACTTGGCCAGCACAATGTTAAATTCTGTCCTTAAGTGCTAGTTCTTGTAATATCCCCCACTAATAAGATTGTGTCAAAGCATAAGCCTTCTAGCAACTTTACTATCTATATACATATATAGATATTAATATATATATGCATCATTTTTATATTTTCTTAATCTTTGTGCCTCTTTAGAATGGGGCATGAAGGGAAGGTGAAGGGTGGGAACAGATTGGGCAGGGGAGGGCACCCTGTTCAATCCCAGAGTAACCCATGTTTTATGCTGAAAGAGCCCAGGCCCCCCAGCCGATAAACACTAAAACAGCAAATAGTAGCTGTAAGTAAGGTACAACATGCTGAAACTCTGAGATCAAGCGTAACAACTCTGAGAGCAAATAAGTCAACATTTTGACGAGTGACTGTTACTCCGAAACAATGAATGCTTGTCATGGTTCAAGCCCAGCCAATAACTCAGAACCATGCAGCCACTCGCTCATTCCCCCCCTCTTCTTCCTTGCCCCGCTCCTGGAGGGATGGGGAGGAGAATCAGAAGAATGTAACTCCCACGGGTTGAGATAAGAGCAGCCCAGTAACTAAGGTATAATACAAACCACTACTGCTACCACTAATAATAATAATGATAAGGGAAATAACAAGGGGAGAGGACACAACCGCTCACCACCCACCAACCCATACCCAGCCCGACCCGAGCAGTGATCTGGGCCTTCCAGGTAACTCCCCCCAGTTTCTATACTGGATATGACGTGCTGTGGTATGGAATGCCCCTTTGGCCAGTTTGGGTCAGGTGTCCTGTCTCTGCTTCCTCCCGGCTTCCCCTCCTCCCAGGCAGAGCATGAGACTGAGAAAGTCCTTGGCTGGGGTAAACATTACTTTGCAACAACTAAAAACATCGGTGTTATCAGCGTTGTTCCCAGGCTGAAAGTCAAAAACACAGCACTGCACCAGCTACTAAGAAGGAGAAAAAATGACTGCTGTAGCTGAACCCAGGACAAAGGGTAGCAACAAAAGAACTAGTTTAGAGCAGCTAAACCACATCCATTGAAGTACATTGTACTGAGGACAACTTTTAGAAGATTTTGTGACCTTTATAAGTAATTGGTCTTCATTACTGAAAAGCCAGGTGTGTGTACAGGTGACATAAAGTGACTAATCAGGACAAACTGCACCAGATGAAACAGCAGCCAATTCACTGTACTTATTCCTTTTTTACTGTATCAACACTAAACTTTCCATTGTTTGTGGTCTTTCCTGTGGTCACATAGCTTCAAGAATGGTAGGTGCTATTCCTGCTTACTGTAAACTGGCACAGCTGAGAAACTAAAGTTCCCGTCACTTTATCCACAGTGTACACATATACGCATGCATATGTATAAAGTGCTAGATTCTCAGTGAAGGGTTTATAGAATCATAGAATCATAGAATGGTTTGGGTTGGAAAGGACCTTAAGATCATCTATTTCCAACACCCCTGTCATGGGCAGGGACACCTCGCACTAAACCATTTCACCCAAGGCTCTGTCCAACCTGGCCCTTGTCCTACCACTACAGTCCCTAATGAAGAGTCCCTCCCCAGCATCCTTGTAGGCCCCCTTCAGATACTGGAAGGCTGCTTCTAGGTCCTGAACAGCCCCAACTTTCTCAGCCTGTCTTCATAAGGGAGGTGCTCCAGCCCTCTTATCATCCTCGTGGCCCTCCTCTGGACTTGCTCCAACAGCTCCATGTCCTTTGTATGTCGAGGACACCAGAACTGTACACAATACTCCAAGTGGGGTCTCACAAGAGCAGAGTAGAGGGGCAGGATCACCTCCTTTGACCTGCTGGTCACGCTGCTTTTGATACAGCCCAGGATATGGCTGGTTTCTGGGCTGCAAGCGTACACTGAAGCCAGCTCATGTCAAGCTTCTCATCAGCCAACACCCCCAAGTATTTCTCCACAGGACTGCTCTGAATCTCTTCTCCGCCCAGCCTGTAGCTGTGCCTGGGGTTGCCCCAACCCAGGTGTAGGGTCTTTTAAGTTAAAGATCTTCTAAAACGCAATTTCAAAGTTCCTTCTCTTTCATGTCTCAGTTATGTTCTTTAAAGATGAAATAGTATATAATTGCCAAAGTTTTGTTTCCTTAATGTATTTGCATTTTAGATATTAAACATGGCCCTCTTTTTACGCAGCCACTGCAGTAAGTGCTCCAATCTTATTTTTAACACTAGCCCTCAATTTTAATTCTTCTACTTTCCTGACAGCAGTACAAAGTGTAGCTCTAAATTTATGCTATTAATACAGAAAACCTGAAACAGAAATTATTGTTAGGGCTGGTGCAAAATTATCAATGTGACAAGAATGCAGTTGTGATTGCAGAGTGTAAATATTGAAAAAATTGTGGTTTTAAAGCATGTGCATGCTTTAAATTGCTGCATACACAGCAATTCATTTTCTTAAAAATAGCTGCCTGCCTAAAGATTGTGGTTGCATAAGCAGCTCTGTAGCATGAAAATGACAGGATGGGAATAGAGGGTTCAAATGTTAAAAATGTGCAGCCATTTTACTACAAATTACAAATGCCTTAGAGGGCAAGTTCAACAAAGTGACTTTTTGTACAGACATGAAATAAGGAATGCTCAAACATGAGAAAGTGTTCAAACATTTATGATTTGACAGGACCTGTTTGAAAGACCAAAGAATAAAAATGTCTGTATGAGTACTGAAACTTTTGTTTTTATATATGTATGCAAATAATTCCTGTTGTAGATGTTTAGCATGCCTTTAAGTTTTTTGTAGTACTGAAACACATGTACATTACTTTGCATCAAAGTAAACCATTGAATGATACTGCTACCACCAGTTTCACATCTTCCTGTACTGGTGCAATCCCTAAATGATAACTACCAGCTCTAATCCAACTCAGACTTTCCAAAATAGGAACCAACTATTTGTGGACAAATTAAAAAATGAAGAACTGGGAAGGATGGCCTTAAAGGAGAAAAGGTAGATACAGATGTGCAATTATTTGCTTTTTTTCATGGTTCTAACTTCTTCTTAAGTAGATCCAAAGGATTACAATTTTATATCATGTAGTGCTATAAACCTGCTTTAAATTGTTGCTCAAGAATGAAGAATTTGGATAAGTAAACTGTGATACCTGTTAAACTCATAGAACAAAAAGCAAAAGCAACTTTCAAAATCAGATAGAAACTAAGTATGTTACAGGTCAGGATACCTGTGGCGTAGTGCTAGAGGCAGCAGGGAATGAGGGATCCTGAGGTGGGACTTCCACAGAGCCTCACTCCACCCAGGGAGCCTGGCTGGAAGCTGGTGTCACCTAAGGGGCTGTGGCCAAAGATATGGTTGGAGAGGGGGAGGACATGCTTTGGGTTAGAATTAATATCTCAATGTGATGAATACGTGGAAAAGAGTCCTGAGGCTAACCTTCGTGCCAGACCAGGGGGAGAGAGTGTGACAAACGCTCCTTGTCCTGCTAGCTGTATCACATCCTCAAGTGAAGATCTGGTTGCAGCTGTAACAGGATTTCATGAGATAATGCTTCAGAAGCACCTTAATACCAGCATTTAGGCAGGAAAGGCAATGGCAGTTGGAAGGAAATATTGCTGAGCAAGTTACAAAAACTACAAAAGTTGCTGCTATTTGGAGTATTTTGATCGGGTGCAACAGAAGTGCTTCTTTTTCTGTTTGTTGTCTTTTGACGTGAAAATAATATTAATACAGAAGAAGACAAATTCTGTATTATTAAAATCAGATCAGTTAAACTTAATTGCTCCATAAGCCCATGAAACACTAGTGAAAAAAGGACAGGTTTGACTCAGACCATGAAAAGGTTTAGAAGGGCACATTAATGTAGACTTATTAGGCATAATATGTACAAATTAAAATACATAGTTGGCATATTTCTTATCATCATAAACAGTCTTTTTTGTGTCTGGAAATTTTTTGCAGTTTATTTGAGAACCATTTCAGACAAGAAGCTGGCAGCCAGAGTTTTAGTGCCTGCTAACCTGCTACAAAACTAAGGTAAGAACTAGACTTCAATGTTGTTGTCATGGTGTAACTGCTTAGAGGTCAAAGTACGTTTCTTTAAACTGTAGGCTTCTCGATGTTTCTTTAATGTCAATGAATTCACAAGTGGCATAAGATAGATGGTAAATTCAGAGCATACTCCTTTTTTATTAGAACGCTAGCCTACTCTTGCAGTGTCTTTCAACATTTTAAAGCAGGATTAGAAACTCTGCAGGTTTTGCTGAAAATACTATCCCTGAAAAGAAAACAATTTTAAATCTAAATCAGATATGAGAGTAATATAAGGAAGGAATAGAACGAGTTTAAGATCTGATCTACACTTACGTGTAACAAACATCAAAAATAGATTCAGGCTTGTAATTTAAGCCAGATTTTAGAAGGTAGAAGGTATTGTATTTAGACTCTCCATAACCAGATATATGAGGTGTAACCTTTAAAGCTCTAGGTTCCCTGAGGGACTTGGGGTCAGTATTCTGCTCTGATAAACAGTATGAGAAGTATGAGAAGACCTGACTTTTGGGTACTTGAGTGGCTCTGACTTCATATGGTGCCAAGATTTTTATTTCTTTTACTGTTCTAAGGAAAATCAGCTCCTATGACACTTTTTAAAACCTTTATCTTAGGCCATATCAATACGGAAGCTGAGTTAGTAACTTAGCATGTCCTGCTTTTGCTAATCAGGGCTCAAGGAATAAATCATTGCCATGTATGTGGAAATATGAGAAGACACTGCAGAAGTCCTATAATGACTATCTGTAGTAGAAAGCCTTACGAAGTTCTAATAATATTTTGATTATTCAGCTCTGATAGTTCTGAATATTGGGTTATAAATTAGTGAAATCATAAAACCTGACATTTTGATTACAGGGGAAAAATCATGTGTGACACTGAAAAGAAGCATCATCAGTTCTTTCAGTTCTCTGCTATAGATATGGGCATCTCTGTGGAATGTCTTCCACAGCAGCCCATAATTAGATATCCATTTTATATAATAGATGATAAAATGACTGCTGAGACTGGGGAAGAACACTGGGTATTCCACATGTAACCTGCAGACTGTGAACTGAGGTGAATATATCACAGAAGAAAAACCTTTTCTGTTTGATTTTGGTTCTACTTCTAAGTTCAGTGTCATACAAATTGACTCTGAAAAAGGCATGATCCAGAGTTATCATAGTCCATGTAAATATTTTCCTTGCTTTTATTAGATATTTGATCAGTCCTAGATGTAGAATTTGGATGGACTTAAGTTATAACTTGTAGTAACTTACACAGACATTATTTCTAGTATTATCAGATAATCTGGAAGCCTGATTATGACATACATTTGGTCCCTATTATGCCATGAAGTAGGTATATCAATTAATTAGCTATCAGCTGCTATTCCTTTGTACTATATAGTTGTAGACCATGAAAAAAACCTAGATTATTTTTCATACTAATTATTTAATATGTACCTAAATGTACCTAAAATAAAGTGGCACAAGGGGTAATTTGAGATCATTCTACTAATTGCTTAGCAGGCTAATGGAAGATTGAACTCCAAAATTACTTCTGCTTAAAACTTCTACAAAGCAACAAAAATTATGGAGTAAATAACAGTGCTCTGTCTGTCTCTACTTTTCATTTTGCCTTTTTTTTTCAATGAAACTACATTCAGAACAGGTGAAATTTATCTTTTTTTATTATTCAGAGTCTATATTAATGAAGATGACTTTCTCATGATGTATCTAGTGCAATGATGCTGAATTTAACATAACGTGGTATCCATTAAATGTATCTAAAGTAATTCATATTTCTGGCCTCCTTTTTTACAGAAGATATGTTGAAACACATCATCTCGTTATTATTGAGAGTTTGTAATTCTGGACTTGATTTACATTGGTGTCATTCACACAAAGCAGTTTATCAGGAAGATAAATGTATATTTGACAGATCCAGTCTGTATGGTTTTTGGCTGCTGATTACAAAACCTTCAGCTTAGTAAACTGGATTTTAGCGCAGTTCTGTTTGAAGAAACAGTAGATCCAGAGCAACTATGAGCTCAGATGCAATTGGTCATTAGCTATAGCTAATGCGTAAAACAGCAAAAAGGGATGTCAAGAGACAGGATTATAAGGGCTGAGTTTTGCTTTAAAGGAGGATCTTTAGCAGAAACACCCCCATAATTATCAGTTAAAGCCCTCACCAAGCGCATCTCCTTACACTCAAAGAATAAAGGCTTCGAAGTATGCTGTATACCTGCCCCATCTGAAGTCCTCTTATTCTCAGGGGCCAGCACAGTCTCTTAACTATGAGAAAGGGGAAATGCATCTGGGAGTACTTACATGCCAAGGCCCTTACAGTGTATGCCATAAAACCTTAGTTTGCCACTTTGGGTTTCTAAATATTAGGTGATTTTTAAATTTAATTTTTTTTAAGGGCTTCTTTTTTAAAAGGGTTATTTAAGAGCTGTCCAGGAGTTCTCATGCTATGTATTTAATGGAAAGTGGTAATCAACCCATCTTGATTTAATGTAGTTACATTATCGTAACTATATTAACTATATATGTTATATATATATAACTATATATATTAACTGTGTATGGTAACTACCATAGCTGCATGAACAACTAAAGACAGTCAACAGCTCTGACAGCAACTCTCAATTAACTCTTCCAGACCACACTGAGCAATGCTGCTGCATTCAATGCTGAGCACATCAGTCCCAGGAACAAGCACTGCTGGTGACAGCTCCACTGCTGCAAACCCATATCCAGCTGTGACCAAGCAAAGACAACAGAAATAGAAAGGAAATGGGTGTAAAAAGGAATCCAGGTACAGAAAACCATCTTTCTCTGATTTGTCTCACTGGCAACTATGTTCAACTATTCTTCATTAAAAGTATGTTTAGTACAGTCCACCCCACCCTGCTGAGTCTGGATAGAAGGCTTGTGAGCACAGCTGATCTGAGGGTTTACAAAATCTTCTTATTTCATGTGATTATATGGTGAAAAGCTAGATGAACATGACAGCACCACACAAAATGTCAGTGGAATGTTCTACAAGTAAGTATTGTGCAATGGATCTTTCAGTTCTAGATTACCGTATTTAAATGTGCTGTGGTATGGAGTGAATGAAATCCGTTCCTGGTGGAGTTGTTTCACAAAGTTTTTGAAGAGGAATTCTTCATGCCTTTTTTTAAGGATAATATATATGATATACAATCCCAGTTCAATATTTTACCCTAAAGCTGAAAGCATTTATGAACATGACAATTTTTTTTTTTTTCTATAATATCAGCAAGTACAAAATGAAATGCCAAAACAAGGGAAATTCTGTAGACTTAAGAACTCTTTTTAATATAAGTTCTTGCTAATAATGAGGTCTTCGTTAGTTATCTGGGAATGTTCAGCCAAATCCTTGCCAAGCATGCTTAAAATGAATTAAAAACTCAAAGAATTTCTATTCATTTTTAAGACAATTAAGAATACTTATGTTAAAACTAAAAGGAGTCAATATGAAAAGTTAAAGCTATCTTGACCCATTGGAAGCATCATTCTGACTCCTATTAAATTCTGAAGAGAAGCTAGAGGACTAAAAGAAAGAGAGGACTAAAAGAAAGACATTTAACTTTAACTTAAGAGGAGGTCTGAAAATTTCCCACCATAAAGTTAAGGGGAAAAAATATATATAACTCTAATGCAGATATGTGTGTCATAAGAGATAGAGTGCTCATAAAACAAAGGTGCTTGCAAGAAAGACATTAAACCATGAAAAAAAAAGCTGATATAGAAGAGAGGGCTGCTGAAGGTTGTGAAACGTCACATAATCCCTTCCTTTGCCTGAAGGAAAGATATAAGAATAATGCCTTTAGAGTAAACCTTAAGGCAGTATGCTTTACGTCTTCACTGAAGCTTGTTAGGCAGATAAATGTAAACCTCTCTGATTCAAGCAAGCAAGTCTTCCCAATCCTTCCTCAGCTTTTTGACACTGGTGGCTTATTTGTTCATCTGTGCTAGCAGGCAGCTGAAGAGTACAACATGGAAGACAAGGGAGCCACAGTTTCTGGTGCATCACACTGTAGCCTCAGTGACAGAAGAGGAGGCTGGTTTGCCCCTTCTGCCTAGCAAATCAGTCACTTCATTAGTCCTCCCCAAAAGAGTCTTCTATAATTATGTATTCTACCCCAGTTCTTGCAAAACTTTTTATTACTGTCTCTGAATGTTATCAGGGTCAGGGTCTTCTCCAGTTATTTTCTAATTTATTTACTACCAGATATCTAGAGCTTCCCTATGGCTTTGCATTGGTACTTGTGGTTTCCCTGTAAGCAGCCTGGAGAGCGTGGCAGAAATATCTCTCAAATATGCCATACTTGCACACAATTCTTACTTTGCCATTGTTCTCTCAGGACAGGTACTTGGGTAATATATTTTTCTCTTGCTTTCCATATTTTCCTCTTTAAAAATGTCAATGCCATTCTATGCAAATATAAGGCAAAAGGAAATAAATTTTTGCACTTTTGTTCCTTGCAGAATTCCTGAGAGCAGCAGAGGTGGTGAGTGGGATGTTAAAGAAAGATAGGCAGACAAGATAAAACAGCAGTCATTTTCCAGATGGAGGAGTCTCCCTTCTTAGCTAGTAATAGAGACTAAAGTCAAGGCTTCTAATAAGGCCAGTATTAACTCAGCATAATTGCTTTACCTTACAGTAATTCTAATTCATCATCATGACACTGCTATAAATAGAATATCATCGCTTCACTTTTTCCAATAAATTCAATACATTCTGGAATTAAGCAAAGTAGAAAAATTTGTGATTCCATGCAATAACACATAGAAATTGCTGTTCACTACAGAAACTCCTCTTAATGAATGCAGTAGTAGGGTTAGGGCTGATTTTAATTTCAAAAGAGAGAACCGAATTTTCTCCTGAAATTATAATTTATACATTTCCAACATATCTGGGTCAGTGCAGTTGTTTAGTGTATGTGGAAAGTTGACTCCTGTGTACATTATCTTATGATGAAAGAAGAAATCCACTGGGTAGCACTGAAGCCTTTTCACTATCGTACCTCCTCCCATCAGGCAACTTCACAAAACTTGATTGGACGGACTTGCGCAGAAAGCAGTGCCTCTTTCACTGCCACAGGCAGGGACACCTTTCACTAGACCAGGTTGCTCAAAGTCCTACCCAGCCTGGCCTTGATCACTGCCAGGGATGGGGCAGCCACAACTTCTCTGCACAATCTGTTCCAGCGTGGAAAATATCCCTGACACGTATTCATGTTATGTGCTTAATCCACAGTCCAAAAAGATAATGGAAAGCTTTACAGTGTCTCAACTGTTGGTCAAGCAGCATATGTAATTTAATTAAATTCAGATTTTAAAGTCACATAGCTGTTGAAGCCAGAGTAGTTTTTTCCTCTGGATAATAATAATTTCG
>NW_009943126.1:67688-72053 GCF_000696875.1 Nestor notabilis | reverse complement strand
GGGGGGGGGCGGGGAGGCAGAGGATAATTTTGGGGGTAATAACTGAAGGAGATGTTCATTTGTAGACATTCATCATTATGTACAACAGTTAAAAGCATCTGTTGTACTAAGGCTTTATATAATATGAGAAATTAGAGAATAACTAACAGATAATATTCTAAAGAACACCAGAAAAGAGTGAGGGAGTGATTACTAGAATGACATAGAAATGGATTTGGCATGGAAATACGCATATTGGAAATCTACCTTAAATTCTACAAAGATCAGGCAGTACAAATTCAGTGCAAAAGGTCACACAAAACTGAGAATGATGCTAGTTACTGGTTTATTGCTTTGGTTTTATTCAAGATGTATAAATGTGTATTATTTATTCATTAAATGAGTCTTGTGTTCCTTTGATATTGCTTCAGTATAATGCACGTGTTTAGTTCAGAATTAGTGCATAAGAGTGGAGTTAGTGCAGTCAGCACAAATCAAGCCACTCTTCTTGCTTTTCCATAGTGAGCACTTGAGTTCAGAGAAGCCACGGACTGAGACACAAACACAGTCACTCAGGCACCTAGGGGTGTGGGCATGCTTTTCTGTGCCAACATTGGAGATATTTAGCCAGCAGAGAAGGGAAGAAGTTCTGCAGTCAAAGGAAAGAAGGTATTAAAAAACCCACAACCAAAATAAAATTCTTTCTTCAGGTTGTACTTATTGTTTGCACATCCATCCAACTGGTAATAATGCCTAATCGTTTTCTTGTTGAAGGATTTATTTACAGAAGATGATGTAATTATATCAGAGCATGTAGAAAAGTTTTTGTGACAGCTGTCTAAAAGGCATATGTAATCTGAATTTCTCAATTGCTTATGGCTTCTAAAAAGCACGATAATGCTGCCAGTATGGTAAATCAATTCAAACTGTGCAGATATACCACATTATATTGCAATATCTCTTAGCCTGAGATATTCATTGCTAAATCTCTTGTCCGAAGGAGTGCAGCAATGGACAATGGAAGTGATTTAGTAGAGGTGGAAAAAATGTATTCCCCCTGTTCTTCATTTGTTTATTAGAATTCAGAAAATATTGATCCTAGAGAAGAAATGTAGCTGTTTAGCATAAACATACAGTTGGCTTGTGTTGCTGTTGATCCTTATATCCTATAAAGAAAATTTCAGAAACAATGGTTTCTCACCCCTTGCCTCACAGCAGTTCTGTTTAGCAAGAGTTTGATTAGGCCTAAACTGTTTGTTTCTATCCAATATTACAGGGCTCAGCTGTTAATAGAAATATTGGAGTATATACTAAAGGAAGCATATGGCTTTGCACATCAGGGGGGAATTTATTTAGTAATAGAATTTTATTTAGCGATTGCTCATTAATTCTTTAAATCAGCTTTTGGTTATAAGTATTTGCTTAAGTTTATGCAACATAAATTGCATACAACTACAGTTCAAATTATTTCTTATGAATAATGTATTTGAACAAATATAGGCCTTTAATGTGTTTGCAGTCAACTTGTAGTCAGTTCATAATTTTATGTCTGAGACAATTTTTCAAGTTGTTTACTTGTTTAGTTTAGAAATGGGATTTTATGTATCTCCAAATATTTACAATGCCATTTTCAGGGTGTATGATCTATTACTTGAGGGTTTTTTCCCTCTCCTTGAAAGTTTCAGGGAGTCGATCTTCCTAATAGTCTCCCGAAACATTTACTGTGTTAGAATTTACCATGCAGGTAATGGAAAGAGAAGTGTAAAGTGATAAAAAACATTTCCCTGTTGCTTGTGTAAATATGAACTCATGCAATGGTGGTGCTATTATTTAATAAACTCTTTTGCATTCCTCCTATGACAGTGCATGTGCCCAAATATTTATGACTAAAATAACAGTATGCACAGATTGGCATCATTCAGATTTAAAAGGTAGAATAAACCATGAGAAATCTGAAGAAGGAAATAATTTTATAGCAAAGTCGTGTTTTCTAAACCAGTAATGTTTGTTTCAGATCAGCTGAAACTGCTGAAAATGCTGCTATTTCTGGACCTGGATGTCCTGGTACAGCCCTGCTCACCCTCACTGTGGCCCTTTTGGGCTGGGCTGGATTCAGGTACTTCTCTTGTTTCTTCTAACTGATCCATTTCAAATAGGTAAGCTTAACTTTCTGCTCTGCACTCAACACCTTGTTCATCATTCAGTTGCCCGATCTCCAGTCACACATGTCCTTTGAGAGAGACGGGTCAGGGATAGCAAGCCCATGGAAATGAAATTGCTTTTTTCTGTTTCATGGCTTTGCCCAGGCAGTATCACCAGCTCTGCAGCCAAAGGCTGCTCATCCTCCTCGTTGATGTCCCTGCAGTCACTGTCCTGGCATTAGAGCCCCATGGCTGTGACCAGGTGAGGCTCACCTTGGGGAAGACTTAAAAACATTTCCAGGAGGCGTTGAGGCAAACTGTGCTTAAGCCTCCCAGAGGTGGGAGTGTAAGGGAAAAAGGGAACAGCAGGCTTTGGCCGGGAACTAAGGCTTCATGTGTTGTGCTCTTAAACCTGGTGTGTGTGTTCAAATGGTGCTGAGAAGGAGGCATTTTTACTTTTGTGTTTCTATCCATTTCAGTCTAGGCAAATGTTGTACAGGGGAAGGAGCAGCAATTAAAACAGCATGTGCTTTGTCCCAGACAGATATTAACTTGTAGTAAGGCCACTAGCAGAAAGAGCAATCAAGTCGTAAGAGGCAATCAGGGAGAGCTGGACATGGGAACACTGTCCAAGGCAAAAGACCAGCATTTGAACACCTTGTTGCAAGCCTCAGGTTTCATTTAGGCTCGGGGCTGGTGCTGGGCTGTTACAAGCACAGCCCAGCCTTCCTGGAGCAGTGCTAGACCTGATGAACACCTTTGTCACTCGCCATGTAATGTACAAAATCAAAAGCTATACAGCTCTTCAAAGCTTTCATACTGTCTTCTGTAAAGCTACTTAGACAGAAACATGCTCTGCAATTTTTAGCTGTGCTCTGCTTAGTACTGTCATGGCTGTGTTGACATACATTCTAATGTGACTTTTCCAGTGCAACTTTCCAATTTTGGCAGTCCTTAACATGAATAGCTAAAAAAAAAGTGTCTAAGGATGCTGCCTATTAATACACCTTGTAATTAGTACATCCAGGATCTATGTTGAAGAGGTAGAATTTCAGTTAACCTCTGGTGGGAGTTCCTTGTCCCAGCAGGATGAGGGGGGGAAGCCAGATGTATGGCTCTATTTCCTAGTCTCTCTGGTGTCTGAGAAAAACGACTCGCAGATCGGTTTCCATGGATCCGTGGCCATCATCCTCTTTGAGGAGACTTAGTTGCCAGGACAACTGTTACCAAGACAGGCTGGTTTTACTTGGGAACAATTTCAGCGTGCTATTTCTGTACAGCAAGCCATCTCCCGTGTCTATTGTTAGACCCACGTGAGAAGCTATTGGAATATTAGCTCCAAGTGAAAATTAAGAAACAGTAGGAAGGGAAAACAAGTCTAACTACCAAGAGGGAGTTTGAGGTGCTACATGGGTTTGTGCAGAGTTTGTGGTCTCTCAGACTATGTGCACTCTGCAAACATAGGCTGCAAAACCCAATGCTGGAAGCCTCTTCAAGCCACCAGATCAAAATGAATTCCCAAGTTTAAAGTTATTTTTAAAAAGATTTAGTTTTTAGAGAATAGGAGAAGGTCCTTGGGGGATATTCTGTATTGTAATACACAGCTATATAAGTTCTTAAAATTGAGTACAGTGCCTGCAATAAACAGCCTGCATGTGCTCGAAGTAACAGATTCCACCACCTGGCCTGGGAAATGCTGGTGAGTTTTGGAATGACTGACATACCCTCAAAGGACCACTCTGTTTCCTTTGAAATTGCTTGTGAGTTTTATGTTACCTGAAATACTGCCCTAGCTTCACTTTGTTAATTGTATAGTGTTAATGGTATACATACAACAGATAAGAATCTCTCTCGTTAAAGACTTTTAAAGTTTATGATTCAAAACTTGTCCAGTCCTGTATTAGTCTGCAGGTTTTTTCATTACAAACTTTTTGGTTCAAGTGGAAAATGTCTTTGTTTATTGTATAATACCAGATAATATTCAGCTGAATGGATGTAAGCTAATTCAATAGATAAACTACCCTCCTGAGAAATACAAAGCATACAAATTTAACACTGTTCTTGTTGTCCACCAGAGGTCACTTACAGGCCACTTTATTCATTATTGGCTGTGCTTTCACTTCCTGTTAGCATCTGTTGCTTCCCATATTAAGTACTTCTTGTTCGGCTGTGCAGATGGAGGTCTTGACATCCCTACTAATGACTTCGAATATTCTCTGGAATCATTAACGTTTAGAAATAGAAA